>NW_028321634.1:0-19712 GCF_062004578.1 Staurois parvus | reverse complement strand
CGTCCCTGACTACTCTCCTGCCTGTTGCTATATTACTATTAGACCTCCCATTGCTGAATCTTGGCTCATGACCTGGCTACTCTCTGTCTACTGCTTGGTAACTACCTGCCTCCACCGTTACCAACCCGGCTAGTCTAACTACGCTCATTCCTGACTGTCATCCATCCATCCTGCTTGGGACTTGGACTTGTCAGCCTTGTCAGGCTCACACCCGGCACATACCCTCAGCGGGACCCCTCTACCACAGTTGGGTGCACTCAGGGGTCGTGACCTGGTTTCAGTCTTGCACCAAGTCCATCCCCACCATCAGGGGCCCTGGTGAAAAGGCAGACTGGGACTTAGACTCCGCGTCCTGAGGAATCCCGTTCTGTGGATCACTAGAGATCCCGTCGGGTGGTGTCTGACAGGCAAATTTGGCAAGGTTGGTACAGTAGCAGTCAGCCTGGGGGGGAAATTTTGTTCCCCCTCCCCCCCGGTGTCCTAATTTTTGCCAATGCCTTTCTTGAGTGGGTGGGCCATATGGAGTTTTAGGCACATGCGTTCCTTCTTGATGGAGGTGACAGATACTCTGTCCCCTTAGATATGCTGACAGCAGTCCTGGAGCTGTTCATCTCTTTAGTGGAGGCAGCATTCAGGCAGAAGGAAGACCCCCTGCCGTCATCTGCATATTCGGATACTTGTGAGCCTGAATCTGGCTCCACCACTGCAGGCACTGCATTTTCTGTGGGCCCTGAAGATGCCTCCTCGATTCCTTGGACAGCGGGGTCAAGTCCTCTGCCTCTGTAATCTCACAGGAGAAAGCGCTGGTGACTGCACTGATTATTTCTCTGAAAGAGTTGCTTAAAATTGAGGGCTCTGCTGCCAATGACCTGACTATCCCCTTTGGTTTGCACAATCAGGTCCATTAAGGTTTTACCTTACCCAGCATCCTTTGATAAGTTTATATACAAAGATTGGGAACATCTGGAGCACTTTTGTGGTTCCAAAGTGCTTTACCCCTCTGAGGATGCTCTTCTGAAGAAGTGGACCTTGCCTCATGTGGTGATTCCCCTATTTTGAGGGTGAATGAAGCAGCCATGATATTGGTAGAGTAGTCTCCCTCCTTTAAGAATCTTGCAGACCGCTGGGTAGAATCGGTCGTCCAATCTATCTTTACCAATGCGGGGTTGGTGTTGCAGCCTGCGTTGGTCATGGCCTTGGTGTCTAAGATATTTATCGAATGGGCCAAAGTTCTGTAGTAAAGTTTGCCCACCAGATGAGTGGGTCAGGTGTACATGGATTTGGTAGACCAGTTGGTGCAAGCCCTAAAGTACATTTGTGATGCATCCTTGGATGCTGCAAGGCAAAAGTACCTTCCTCCCACAGGCCAAGGAAGGGATTGAACTGCATTGGAAGTCCGGGCCTTTCAATACTGCCCACAAGAGGCTTTTTTGTTCCTTAGGCTTCTTTACAAGGGTTTCATGCCCTTTAAGGCCCCAGTGGGTGGTGCCAAGTGCTCCAGGACTCCATGTCCACGAACCCTGGAGACACATCCTCTTTAGTAAAAAGGTTTGTCCCCAACCGTTTCCAGGGTGGGGGTTGTTTTCCAGGTCCATGGACCTCCCTCATTCCATGCAACTGGTTGTGGCTGGAGACAGGATAGAATTTCTTTCCTGTCCACCACAGAAACTTTTTCCCTCCAATGTTTGTCCTTTGCAGTCATGCCTTTGGGACCTGTGCAGAATGGTGCAGGATCTGCTGTGCCAACATGGTTTCAGGGGTTTAACTCCAACCTCTCCACAGTTCAAAGAAGGCCAGGTTTCACCTGATTTTCTGACCTCCATGGTCTTGAATTGCCTCGTGCAGGTGCAGAAATTCAGGATGGATTCCATTCATTTGGTAGTGGCTAGTTTTTATCAGATGGATTTTCTGGTGTCTATAGACATCAAGGATGCATACCTGCACATTCCCATCTATGAGGGACATCAGCAGTTACTTTGCTTTGCAGTGAGGGTGCAAATCATCATATTGTGGCACTCCACTTTGGGTTGTCCTCATTCCCCCAGGTATTCTCCAAGATGCTAAACCCAGTCCTAGCGTAAATGAGACAACTGGGGGTTTCCCATGATGCGTTGTGTCGATGGCCTGCTCCTGCTGGCAGACTCCCAGAACGCACTGACAGACAGTGTGGAGATCACAATGTGCACCCTTCAGGATTTCAGATGGGTCCTGAACCTCAAGAGGTCTGTCCTGAACCCAACCAGGAGGCTGGGATGTCTGGGCCTCAACAAAAAGCAGGCCACAGTGTTTCTCCTGGTAGACAAGCTCTGAAAGCTTCGGATTGCGGTGTAACTACTCTTGCCCCACAAGCAGTCCTCCCCTGTGGTCTTGCATGCAGGCTCTGGGGTTTATGGTGTCCACCTTTAACGCAGTACCATATGCAAAGTTCCATACAAGAGTTCTGCAGAGGGCAATCCTGCTGGCATTGGACCAGTCTTTCCTGGACAACCAGATTTGTCTGAACCAGTCAACAAGGGCCTCCCTTTGCTGGTGGCTCTGGTTTCCTCCCCTACAGACCGAGAAGTCCTTTCCCCTTTGCTGTATGGTAACCAATTTGGAGGCCTGCCTGTCTGGCTGGAGTGGTGTCCTGTGTTCGACACTAGTTCATTGGACTCTGGAGAAGGCTCAGTTACCCATCGACATCCTGGGACTGTGAGCACTCAGGCTCACTGGATAGATCTTCTCCGGGGGCCACAGATGTGGCCTATGTCAATCACCAACGTGGAATGAGCAGAGCAGCAGCAGCACTGGAGGCATCATGCATTTTGTAATGGGTGGAACAGCACGTTCTCGTCCTCTCCGCCGTGCACAACCTAGGCACTAAGAATTGGCTGACAGATTACCTAAGTAAGCAGACAATGGATCAGGGGAGTGGTCCTTACACACAGTGGTGTATTTAGGTTTCATGCTGCCCTAGACAATACAAAAATCGCTTCCCCACCACCACCACCACCACGGAAAGACCCTAACGCCGACCAATACCCACCTACCCCATGACAGCTTGACATTGACCAACAACACCCCAGCTTTCCCCCCACCCAAGAGAGCCTTCCACTACCACCGCCCCCCATACACTGGTAATCCCCCACCCCACCTCAGTGAGAGAGGGTAGACTCTCATCTTCACAATCCCAGACATCCCCGGAAACAAAAGTCAGGCTCTGCATACACCATCAAGAAGCCCGCAGCCTCTCTCAGATCCCACCTGGTCCCCATGCTGCATGTTTCCCTTCTTTCATCTCTTCTTTTGGGGGTGGAGCTGCCCCCCTGAAAAATTCCGCCCTAGGCAAGTGCCTTGTTTGTCTTGTGGTAAATACACCCCTGCCTACACATGGATGTTCTCCATCAGATCTGCCTATGCTGGGGGGACCAAAGATGTGGACTTTATTGGTCCTGCCTCAAATGGAAAATACTGGTGTTTGTGGTGAGAGCACTGGAACCCCAGGTGGATGCAATGGATACACTAGGCAAGCCCCACACAGCTGTGATTTTTTCAAAATGTGACAGCTTGTACGGGGAACTTCTCCCTGTACTATTGTCGGGGGGGGGGGGGGTAAGGCTGCAGCGTTGGGAACATGTAACATGTTCCCAAAGGTGAATTTATCCTTTAACATCTATATAAGATGCTTACCTAGGATAAGGGTCTGGTATAGATAAATGAAATACAGACAGAATGAAGATGCTGTAAGCTGTCATTTTGCTGCCAATTTAACCACTTGAGATCTGGAAATTTTTCCTCCTTCAAGACCAGGCCATTTTTTGCTATTCGGCACTGTGCTATTTTACCTGGCAATAGCACTATCATGCGACGCTGTACCCAAGCAAAATGTATATAATTTTTTTCACACAAATAGAACTTTCTTTTGGTGGTACTGTATTTTTTTTTTTTTTTTTTTAATTTAAATATTTATTAAATTTTTCATGTTAATACAAAAACCCAAAAAGGGAAATAATTCTCATACAAATAGACATTTATAACATTTCTACCTTTCCCTTACTAAAAACTCTTTTCTTTCCCATCCCACTACCCCCCTTCCCGCCCCCCCATCCCCCCTCCTCCCCCTCTGCAGACTCTAGCCCATTCTAATCTCTTGGGGCTTATTAATTTTTTGCTAACATCCTAGTTCATATTTTCCTATATTTCTCTTTCAATCCTGCTCTTTCCCATTTTTCCCATCTCCTAAAATAAACTCTCATCCTATCTTCCTGCATATGGTATGATCTTTCCATTCTACCTATCTGGTTTACTCTATTAATCCAGTCTTCCTCCTTCGGTACCTCAGATTTCCGCCAAAACTTGGGTATCAACCCTTTCGCCGCATTCAAGCAGTACCATATACCTGAATCTTTATATTTATTTACAGATGTCTCCACATTGTGTAGGAGGCACGTCGTTGGGTCTAACCCTATGTCAATTTCAGTTATTTCTTCAATCAATTTGACTATTATCTTCCAAAAAGCCTGGATTTTCGGACATTCCCACCATATGTGAAACACCGTGCCTATCCCTCCACATCCTCTCCAACACATATTTGAATTTTCCCCATTCATCTTGTGCTCTACACTCGGTGTAATGTGCCATCGTGTCACACACTTATAATTAACCTCAACCTCTCTCATACTAACATTATCGTGTATCAATCTAAACATCTTTCTCTGTCTATCTTCATCAAACCCAACTCCAATATCCCTTTCCCATTTTGTTATAAAAATTAACTTTGTGTTTGTGTCTAATTCTGTGAGTATTCTATACACTTTTGAAATACCGTGCTTCCCATCCCTTCGTGTCTCTAACAACCTTTCAAACATATTCCACTCCTGTTTTAATCTCAGGGGTTTCGGTAGATTTCCAATAAAACATTTCAATTGATGATATTTCCACTCATCTATTCTAATAAAAATATCTCCCTTCTTCTCTATTAAATCTTTAAGTGATCTCAATTCCCCCTCCACTAAAACATCTCTCAGTTGGGTATCCTCCTTTCTAAACCATCTCCCTGATATCTTATTCTTTCCCGGGGGAAAGTACTCAGTATTTGTGAGAGGCATTAATATAGAATTAAATTCCCATTTCATGTTTTTGTGTAAATTGTCCCATACCCTAAAGACATTTAAAGTGTAGATACTTGTGCTTTCTTTAATTCCCCTGAACTGTGGTGGAACCCATATCATCTGACTCAATCTAATGCCACTAAGATCATTTTCAATTGTTACCCAGCTTTTCCCCTTATGGTTGAATGTCCAGTCATATATTCTTGCTAAAACCGCTGCTTTATAGTATCTCTTGACATCTGGTAGACCCAATCCCCCTTTCTCTTTAGTCCTACTCAATGTTTCATATGCTATTCTAGGTTTTTTATTCTTCCATATGTATCTTGTTAACATTTTTTTCATTATCTTAAAGAAGGCTTCTGGAATTTTAATTGGTACCATTTGAAATCTATACAGTATTTTAGGCATAATTACCATTTTGACTAGGTTTATACGTCCTATCCAGGATGGATTTCCTCCTTCTAGTGTTTTTAAATCTTCCCTGATCTCATTTATCAAAGAGATATAATTTAATCTATACAAATGCTTAGATGAGGCAGTGAGTTTTATTCCTAGGTATTTTATCTCTTTTTCTCTCCATATAAAGGGGAATTCTTTTTGTAGTTTTTCTTTTTCATTCTTTGATATATTAATATTCAGGATCTCATTTTCGTTGGATTAATTTTTAAATTTGATAGTTCACCGTACTCCTTCAGAATCTTCATTATATTTGGGAGAGTTATTCGGGGATTCCCCACATAGAACAATAAGTCGTCCGCAAAGGCCGCTACTCTATGTTCTATGGATTCTATCTGAATTCCCTTTACCGATCCACTATTTCTTATTATTGACAACAGAGGTTCGAGTGACAGTACATATAGCAGAGGGGACAGTGGACAGCCCTGTCTTGTACCATTAGATATTCCAATGGGTTCTGATCTCTCCCCATTTACCGTGATGATTGCAGTAGGCTCCCTATATAATTTACTTATCCACTCTCGCATTCTATCGCCTATCCCCAGCACTTTTAAGTTGTCCATCATAAAGCCCCAGTCCACTCTATCAAATGCCTTCTCTGCATCAATTGACAAGAGCACCACCGGGGCTTTCCCTTTTCTACTTTTCTGAATAAGCATCAGGGTTCTCAAGCCGTTATCTCTTCCTTCTCTCCCCGGTACAAAGCCCACCTGGTCTCCATGGATCCATTCAGGCATCAGATCCCTCAACCTGTTTGCTAACACCTTTGCATACAGTTTAGTGTCTGTGTTCAATAATGAGATAGGTCTATAGCTGGAGCACTGAGATGGATCTTTTCCCTCCTTGTGAATAAGTACTACATGGGCCTGTAGGGATTCTCTCCTCACTTCCATCCCACCTCCCAGAGCATTCATATATTTCTCCAGCTTGGGTAACAGTACTTCACTAAATTTATTATAGTACTTAACTGTATATCCATCCGGGCCTGGGCTTTCCCCCCCCCCCCTGTGCTTCTTAATGCTATTTTAATTTCTTCCTGGGAAATTTCTGCGTCTAGGGAGTTCAACTGTGCTTCACTTAGTTTTGGTAATCCCGCATTTTTTAAGTATGTCATCTTTTTTTCATTAATTCCCTCTTGAGCTTCTTTTAGTGGGCCTTGGGGACTAATATTATATAACTTTTTGTAACACTCCGTAAACACTTTAATAATCTCTTTATTTGAGTGGACCAACTCCCCCTTTGAACTTTTTATCTTTTCTATATAGTTCCTATTTTTCTTTTTATTCAAAGCCCTCATTAGATATCTTCCTGGTCTATCTCCCCATCTATATCTCTCGTTCAAAACCCTGTTGTATACTCTTCTCTTCTCCTCATCCATCAGCCTCTCTAGCTCATCTTTTTTATCCAATAACTTCTGTCTCGTATCTTTTGTTATTTTCTTCTTATGGATCTGCTCCAAGTCCAATATTTCTTTTAAAAGCCCACTGACCCTCTCTCTTCTTTCCTTTTTCTTCCTTGCTCCTGCCGCAATCAAGATTCCTCTTATGAATACCTTGTGGCTTTCCCAGACTGTAGCTATCGATACTTCTTCTGTTTCGTTCTCCTTAAAGTATACCTTAATCTCTTTCTCGATTTTCTGAACTAAATCCTCATCCAGAAGAAGAACCTCATTTAACCTCCACCCTAATCCTCCAGTCCACCTTCTTCCCCATCCCATTTTCATTACGACCGGAGCATGATCCGAGAACGTCCTTGTCTCTATGTCAATTTTAACCAGATGATCTATAAGTTGATGGTCTATTAAGATGTAATCTAATCTCGAGTATATCTCATGTGCATTAGAGAAGAAGGTATAGTCTCTGTCTTTCATATGCATTATTCTCCAGGTGTCCACTAGTTGATATTCGTGCATCACCTTTTTCAGAGCTCTCAGAGACCTACTCCCCTCTCTTTGCACGGAAGAGGTATTATCCTTTTGTGGGTCCATACAGAAATTTAGGTCTCCAGCTACTATCAAGCGCCCTTTTTTAAATTCCATTAATTTTTTCAACAGACCCTTCATATACATCTCCGGGTTTTTATTAGGGCAGTATATATTGGCTAAAGTGCACTCAATCCCCTGAAGTCTACCTTTTAAGAATAAAAACCTCCCCTCCGGGTCGGTTCTTCTATCCTCCAGCTCAAATCTCATATTCTTTGCCAAACCTATTGCAACCCCTTTTGCTCTTTTAATTGGAGAATCTGCATAGTACCATGTTGGGTAGTGTTTGGATTTCAATTTCACGTTTGCCTCTATCTCAAAGTGCGTCTCCTGTAAAAATACCACTGACGTAGCCCTATGATGTAACTCATTAAACAACCTAAATCTCTTCCCTGGACAACTCAGCCCGTTCACATTATAGGTTATAAACTGTATTTCTTCCATCATTCCCAATTAACTCCATCTCTCTTCCAGATTGCCTCTTCCTCTTTATCCCTTCTGTCATGCAGGGTATTGACCCAATACCTCCTCCCCTCCCTCCCTCCCTCCCTCCCACCCAACTCCCGTCCCCTCCCCCCTCCCTCCCTTTCTCCCAACCCGCCCCCCTCCCTCCCCCCCCCTCCCTCGCCTTTCCCTCCACCCCCCCTCCCACCCCCCATTTTTTAGGCCTTCAAATTGCCTATCAATCATTTGTGGGTATAAGACCACCTTTGATTTTTTTTTTTTAAAACCTTGGGGTTGAACTCCTCCCATGTACAGCTTTCCCACCTCCAACCACCCCCGATTACCCTCGTTCTCTCCACATCTTTCCACTTTTGCGGTGCGGTTGAAAGAGATAGAGAGGAATATATAAAAAAAAAAAAAAAAAAATTCACATTATCCCCTCTAACTCCTCCCTACCTCCCCCCTACCTCCCCCCTACCTACTGTCTGCCATTCCTCTTTTCCCCCATTGCCTGTCTCTCCCTCTGTTTCCCACCCAGTAATCCTTATTCTGTGCAATTCCAGTCTATCGCAAAAGTCTCTCAAGTCCTCAGGAAATCTCAGATATGCTGTTACACCATTCTTCCATCCGATTATACACTCTGGGTTACCCCATCTATATTGAACATTCCGTGTTCTCATCTGCTCTAATAGGGGTTTCAAGGATCTCCTTCTCCACAATGTCTCATACGATAAGTCCGCAAATATCTGAATATTTATATCTCCATACTTAATAGTTGTTCTTCCTTTAGTCCTTTTCCAAATCTCTTCCTTATCTCCATAATTATGCAGCTGAACAATTACATCTCTGGGTTTTGCCTTCTCATTACCATGATGGAACTTTCCTGTTCTATATACTCCATCCAATTTAATTACATCTTTTTCAGGTCTGTCCATAATGGAGTTTGACATTTTACAGACTATTTCTTGAAGTTCTCTCCCTTTCAGATTTTCTGGGATTCCTCTTATCCTCAAGTTGCTTCTCCTATTCCTGTTCTCTTGTACTTCTATTTTATACAGCAATTGTTTCTGCGTATTCCTCATCATAGCAGCCCTTTTTTCTAGGCCTGAAATAAATTGGGTGTGTTTATTAATTTTTTCCTCCATTTCTTCCATTCTCTTTAGCAGGTGCCCTAGATCCTGTCGAATATTTGTCATTTCTTGCTTAAAAGTTTTTTCCAAATTTTTAAACATTTCGGCCATCTCTCTTTTATTCGGCACTTGTAAATCCTTTTCAAGATCTTTCCTCTCTGGGTTTTCTATCGACTGTCGGCTGCTACAATTCAGGCCCAGTGACAATCTGGGGCTATTTTCCAAACTGGTTTCCATTTCCCCTTTTTCATTGCCGCTATGGGCCTTTCTGGAGTCACATTCCCCTGGGAGGTATATTTTTTAATTGTACCCGTCTTGGACCCTTTAAGCCCACTTCCTTTAACGCTTTTATTCTTCATACCTCCTGTGCAAGCTGTACTCTTTAACCAGAGGGAAACTTAGGCTATATATTGGGGTATTGATTTTGGTCAGATCTCTCTAGTATCACTTAGCAATTTCTCTTTCTCTCTTCTTTCTTTTAATTTTCTTTTCACTTTCCAGAACTCCCTGGGAATCCCCCTTCACTCTTTTATAGGCAGCTCATTTCCCACAGTCCAGGACACATATATAATTACATATGGGTTCTTCACTCACCCTCCTTCACTTGCTCATCAAATGAGGCGACCCAGATCCACAGCCGTCCCTTTGTTTCTCCTGGATTGTGTCTCTGGGGGATTCCTGCAGGGTCTCCTGTTGCTTGAAGCTATGTGTCCTCTTCTGTACAGCAGGTTTAGGAACTCTTCCGGCCTCTCCCCTCTCCTGTCAGGGAACCAGCCGGCGTCTCAGCTTCCCAGAGTTCCTTTGCGGCCACCAGCGTGCTCCCGCCGCACGCTCGGTTTCCCCGGCAACCCGACAGCTGATCTCAGGTCTCTGCAGCGTGATCCCTTCTCGGAGGTCCGTGCCCGCTCCTGCTCTCCTCCTCCTTCACCGCGCCGGATTCCCCCCTCCAGGAGACCCCATTCAGGTAGGGCACCACAATCAAAGCCCTGAGGGATCTCATGGTGGTCAGATCGGGGATTGTCGGAGAGCACTCACATCGTGCTCTCCATCGCCGCCATGTTTAGGCTCCGCCCCATATCGTTAAAATGTTTCACCTGGCTCCGTGTCCCAGTCCCACGACGCAAGAGAATTAACGTGGTGGTACTGTATTTGATCACCACTGGGTTTTTAATTTTTTTGCAATATAAAGGGACACAGATCCAAAATTTTGAAAAAAAAAACATTTTTTACTTTCTACTATGTATCCAATAAAAAAATAAATAAATAAAATCTCTTAATAAATTTTGTACAAAATGTATTCTTCTACATGTTTTTGATTTGACAAAATCCTAGCAAGTGTATATTGATTGGTTTGTGTGAAAGTTATAGTGCCTACAAACTATGGTATACTGTATATACTGGAAGTTGTTTTACTTTTATACTACTAATGGCAATGATCAGCGACTTATAATGGGACTGATAGTTCGGCAGGCAACCTGATGCTAACTGATGCTGGGGGAACTAACTGCCACTGACATCACCAGTGATATTACTATAGTGATCATTGATAATAATATATACTGTCACTGTACTAATGACACTGGTTGGGAAGGGGTTAATATCTAGGGAGATCAAAGGGTTAAATATATGCCTAAGTGTAATGTGTGTACAGTATGCTGCTTTTTACTAAAAAAGAAATGAAATGAGTAACAGAGAGATTGTTTCCTCTGCACAGAGCTCCGAGATGTTTACCAACACAGGGCTCCGGGCAGTGATTGGACACAGCTGATCAGCAGGTCCTGGCTGTGAATCATTGGCCGGAACCTGATGGCAAACGTCTGCTGTGTACAATCACAGCGGGAGCTGGGGGGGAGCGCTCGCACCCTAAACATGGAACTAGGCAGCAATGTATATAAAATAGAGCTTTGTATTTGTATTATGGTGTAACGGAGGAAATGCAGGACAGAACACACAGAGTGGATGACAGACGCACAAAGCTTTATAGAAACAAACAGATGGCAGTCCTTCAATACGGGGGGGGGGGGTGGCAGAGAGGGTGGATTTGCCACTAAATGGTAACGAGGGGGCCCCACCCACTTACAGTCCACTAGGAGAGCCAAGGGGGTGTCCCTGTAACAGGGGTAGTCCGACACAGGAGGGGGTGCGAGAGGACACCACCGCAACAGTTCAGGTAACACAGTAGGAAAGCAGGTACTCACGGATTCAACAGGGTGCCTGGTCTCCCAGGGGTAGAAGCAGAACGCAGGTACCTGTGGAGTCCGGACCAGGCGGGTGGCCTCTGGCTCTGGCAGACGGGCTGTGGTAGTCTCTCCACCTTTTGTGGGGTCTCTGACAAAAAGCAGGCAGGCTGGGATAGTCTCTCCCCCTTCTGTGGGGTCTCTCACAATCGCAGGCATGCTTTCCCTGGTTGTCTCTTCCCTCCTGTGGGGTCTCTGTGAAGCTGGGGAGTAGACTTGCAGAGTCTAGTCACAAAGGTCTCGCCGGAGCTTGAGATCCTTTGATGACTGTCCCGGAATGAAATCGGAGCTCCCAGCATCAGCCTCTTAAACTGCTGCAGGAGGCTCCCCGGTCGCCTTGGCAACCGGGAGGGGGGAAGGCAATACTAGACCTCATGGAGAATCAGACTGGTGACAGGGACATCCTGGGGGGCAGTGATGATGTCTGCATAGATGAAAAGCAAGTTGGGAGGTGTGCAGAGAGCTCCCAGCCAGCTGGCCGGGAGGGAGGGGGGCCCAGAGTAATTTGATTAGGCCATTGAATTAGGCCATTTGGCCTAGTGACACAGGGAACAATTGGAACAATACAGAGCAGGACGCTGAGGGCATGTGATACAAGGCATTAATAAGGGGATTAATAATTGTCAGGCTCCCAAACCGTGACATATGGTATTTAACCACTTCCATACCGGGCACTTTTACCCCCTTCCCTCCCAGGCCATTTTTCAGGTCTCAGCGCTCTCACACTTTGAATGAGAATTGCGCGGTCATACAACATTGTACCCAAACTAAAATTTTATCATTTTCTTCACACAACTAGAGCTTTCTTTTGGTGGTATTTAATCACTGCCGGGGTTTTTATTTTTTGCTAAATTAACAAAAAAAGACCAAAAATTTTGACAAAAAACACATTTTTCTTTGTTTCTGTTAGAAAAGTTTGCAAATAAATAATTGTTCTTCATAAATTTAGGCCAAGATGTATTCTGCTACATGTCTTTGGTGAAAATAACTCAAATTAGTATTTATTATTTAGTTTGTAGGAAAGTTATAGAGTTCACAAATGTAAGGCATTCCCCCTTTCCTGGAATCCTTATATTCTTATTTCTTATATTATCTCTGTGCTGCGCAGCATCTGGGTGTGGCACGGGCTCGATCGCGATCGGGCAATCAACATAACCAACACACAAGTAGGATACAGGAAGATTGCAAAGTTTATTACGTACATTACAGCTTATAAAGGCAAAAACCACAAACCCAAATTATCCAATAGTAAGACAAACTTAAATTATCCAATAGTAAAGCGTACCTTTAACTTCTACCCAGATACTAGACAAGGTGCACCTTTTACGTAAACTGTTAAAATGTTAACCTCAGTCAGTACATCCTGCCATTTTTGGCTGTGTCCCCAGATCTCTTATCTGAGCATATATCTCTGTTTTCTAAGATGTTTTGCAGGCACCTGCAGTCTAGCGTTCTTCCTGTAACATTTTGCGGTTGTACTTGTTACATACACATATTAAAATTTTCCATATAAGCTTGAAAATAATGCTGACATTTCTTTACTTAAGACATAATAATTTCATCTACTTAAAGCATCACTCTAACTCTTATCACAATGCAAGCATAATGAATACAGAAATGGTATACCTGAATCAATAGCCCTAGCTCATATTTCCCCACAACCCCCTCTTTGATCATATTGAACCTTTGTTCAACATGGTCACTCAGAATACCACACCTCCTCTCTGGATTGTCCAAACAAAGTAAGCCTGGAGCCGTCTGTTGGAGAGGTGGAGTCTGGGCTCTTCTTGTGCTTAACTGCTAGCTTCATAGTCTTACCCACTCCTCTTTCGGAAATTTTAAATAAATAAAAATTGCAAAAAGAAGTGCTAGTGTATAAAGTGCAATTAATTTTTTATAACTCTTTGGAATACCCCGGTACCACTTGCGAATACTTTGGCACCTTCCAGTATTTGATTGGTTGTCAGAAGAAAGGGGGTCCTTTGTTATCTCGGAATCCCCTTTGTCCTGAGATTCATCTTCCTCCGGGTCTTGAGGCCTTTGGGATGTAAGCTGTCTGTCTTATAGGATTCTTTCATTTGTCATCAGTAAGTCTAATTTTGAACTGAAAATGTGCACTAAGTGGATGAGGTTCGTTCAATGTCTTAATAGATGGATCTTCTAGCATACTGATCATATGTATGTGAACAGTTTCAGTTATGTATAACTCTTCCAATGTCTGTGGGTCAGTGGGATGCAATGGGGTGGGGTATCCATTCATCCAACGGGTAAAGTGTGCTGTTGTGTTGGGGGTATCAGTTTCAAGAGTTCTGGGGTAGGTCTGGTCTCATATTTCCCCACAACAAACTATGGTATAGATCTGAATATTGATCAATCCTGAAGTACTGACGGCCAATCTAATTTCTTGAGGTCCAAGAATGTCAGAACAGTACAGATATCCCCCAAATGACCCCTTTTTGCAGAGTAGACAGCCTGACCTACTTCATAAGAGGTATGGCGAGTTTATTGAAGTTGTAATTTTTTGTCATAATTTTTCGGAAAATTAAAAAAATTATTTTCACTATTTTTTTTTTTAACTTACTGTCACCAGTGCAGTACAGCGTCATCATATAACTGGCATGGCGGTGATCAGGGACATTGGTGACAGTGCGAAAAAAAATTATAGTTTTTTTTACTTTTTTTATTAATTTTAATCTTTTATTACATTTTTTTTTTAAGATTTTTTTTTCATATTTCACTATGACCAAAGTAGTACAATGTTCCAATAGTAACATTTTACTACTTTGGGGAAGTGATCAGTATTGTTTTTATTGTTACACTATTTGCTTATAGCAAAGAATTACTTTGCTATAAGCAAGCATTTACCTGAATGACATCGATTCATTCAGGGTTTTTTTTTTTGTGCTTAGCTGTGATTTGGCCACGGCTAATCACATGACACAGCTGGGCTGTGATTGGCCCAGCTTGTGCATGTGATTGCTGTGACCATTCACAGCTAGGCACTAGTATACAATGGATGGCATGAATGAAGCCATCTATTGTATACACCTGTCATGTCACCTGCTGTGATTGGTCACAGCAGGTCACCTAGTACCAGCAATGCGGCCGGAACTCAGATCTGTCATCGGCCATGTCCGGTGACAGATTGCGCCGCTGTGCGGCTCTGCGGGCGTGCAAACTGCGCATGCCCAAAAAGACGTCATATGGTGTCCACCCAGAGGGACAACGTGCTCTCCCGGCCGCCATCTGGCCAAAGGCCAAGCGGGAACGGGTTAATTACCACTGTGTTTTTTATTTTTTGCTAAACAAATGAAAAAAAGCTAATTTTTTTTATAATAAAATTTTGCAAACAGGTACTTTTTCTCCCCCACTGATGTGCGCTGATGAGGCTGCACTGCTGGGCACTGATAGGCAACACTGATGGGCACTGTTGGGGCTGTATTGATAACCAGTGGCCTGATTATCAGTTTAGATGCCTCCTTTCACACTTGACAGTTATTGTCAGTACTTTCCTCACACTGTGACAATGCGAGGAAAATGCTGCTAATAAATGGCAAGGGTGTTTACATCATGATCAGCTGTGATTGATCCTTCAGACACAGCAATCACAGAGAGCACTGGGCGTGCACCACAGTGGGTGCGTCAGGGGCATGGTTCTGGGAGGGTGTCATATGACACCCTCCCAGAACTGGACGACCACACTGTAGCCATCATTCAGCTATAGTGTGGTCAGCAAGTGGTTAGTAATGCAAGCTGTGATAATGCACACCCCCTCTATATGTAATGCAGGCCATGATATTGCGCACCCAATCTATATGTAAGGGAGGCCATGATATTGCCCACTCCTTCTATATTTCCTCTATTAATAATTTAAGCTGTGATATTGCGCACCCCATCTATATGTAATGTGGGCCATGATATTGTGCACCCCCTCTGTATCTCCTCCATATGTAATACAGGCCATGATATTGCGCACCCCCTCTATATCTCCTCTATATGTAATGCGGGCCATGAAATTGCGCACCCCCTCTATATCTCCTCTCTATGTAATGCAGGCCATGATATTGCGCACCCCCTCTATATCTCCTCTATATGTAATGCGGGCCATGATATTGCACACCCCCTTTATATATCCTCTATATGTAATACTGTCCATGATATTACGCACCATCTCTATATCTCCTCTATATGTAATGCAGGCCATGATATTGCACAACCCCTCTATATGTAATGCAGGCCATGATATTGCGCACCCCCTCTATATCTCCTCTATATGTAATGCAGGCCATGATATTGCACACCCCCTCTATAGCTCCTCTGTATGTAACACTGTCCATGATATTACGCACCCCCTCTATACATAATGCGGGCAATGATTTTGCGCACCCCTCTCTATTTCCTCTATACGTAATGCAGGCCATGATATTGTGCACCCCCTCTATATCTCCTCTATATGTAATGCGGGCCATGATATTGTGCACCCCCTCTATATCTCCTCTATATGTAATGCAGGCCATGATATTGTGCACCCCCTCTATATCTCCTGTGTATGTAATGCAGGCCATGATATATTGCGCACCTTTATATCTTCTCTATATGTAATGCGGGCCATGATATTGCGCACCCCCTCTATATCTCCTCTATATGTAATTCGGGCCAGGATATTGCGCACCCATTCTTTATCTCCTTCATATGTAATGCGGGCCATGATATTGCGCACCCCCTCTAAATCTCCTCTATATGTAATGTGGGCCATGATATTGCGCACCCCCTCTATATGTAATGCAAGTCATGATATTGTACACCCCCTTTAGATCTCCTCTATATTATTATTATTATTATTATAATACAGTATTTATAAAGCGCCAATGGTTCGCTCAGTGCTGTACATTACAGAGGGGGACAGAACATGTGACAGAACAATACCAATACAATGCAAAACATGAGGGGATCGTGGGCCCTGCTCTTTCGAGCTTACAATCTAGGAGAATATGTAATGCGGGCCATAATCTTTTGCACCCCCTCTATATCTACTCTATATGTAATGTGGGCCATGATATTGCGGACCCCCTCTATATCTCCTCTGTATGTAATGCAAGCCATGATATTGCGCTTCCCCTTTATATCTCAGTATGTAATGTGGGCCATGATATTGCACACCCCCATTATATGTCCTCTTTATATAATGTGTGCCATGATATTGCGCACCCCCTCTATATGCAATGCGAGCCATGATATTGCACACTCCCATTATATGTCCTCTTTATATATTGCGTGCCATGATATTGCGCACCCCCTCTATATCTCCTCTGTATGTAATACTGGTCATGATATTGCGCACCCCCTCTATATCTCCTCTATATGTAATGTGAGCCATGATATTGCGCATCCCCTTTATATCTCCTCAATATCTAATGTGGGCCATGATATTGCGCACCCCATTATATATCCTCTATATATAATGCAAGCCATGATATTGTGCACCTCCTCTATATCTCCTCTATATGTAATGCGGGCAATGATATTGCGCACCCCGTCTCCTATATATGTAATGTGAGCCATGATATTGCGCACCCCCTTTATATCTCCTCAATATGTAATGCGAGCGATGATATTGCGCACCACCATTATATGTCTTCTATATATAAAGTGGGCCATGACATTGCGCACCCCCTCTATAGCTCCTCTGTAAGTAATGCGGGCCATGATATTGCGCACCTCCTCTATATCTCCTCTATATGTAATGCAGGCCATGATATTGCGCACCTGTATATCTTCTCTATATGTAATGTAGGCCATGATATTGCGCACCCCCTCTATATCTTCTTCATATGTAATGCGGGTCATGATATTGCGCACCCCTTCTATATCTCCTCCATATGTAATGCAGGCCAGGATATCGCACACACCCTCTATATCACCTTTATATGCAATGCGGGCCATGATATTGCGCACCCCCTCTATGTGTATTGCAAGTCATGATATTGCGCACCCCTTCTATATGTAATGCGGGCCATGATATTGCACACCCCCTGTATATATCCTCTATGTAATGCGAGCCATGATATTGCACACCCCCTGTATATATCCTCTATGTAATGTGGGCCATGATATTGCACACCCCCTGTATATATCCTCTATGTAATGCGGGCCATGATATTGCACACTCTCCTCACCCCCTTTATATGTAATGTGGGCCATAATATTGCGCACCCCCTTTATATCTCCTCTATACGTAATGTGGGCCATGATATTGCGCACCCCCTCTATATGTAATGTGGGCCATGATGCACACCCCCTCTATATTTCTTTTATATGTAATGCAGGCCACGATATTGCGCACCCCTTCTATATTTCCTCTATATGTAATGCATGCCACAATATTGCGCACCCCCCATATCTCCTCTATGTAATGCGGGCCAGGATATTGCGCACCCCCTCTATATGTAATGCAGGCCAGGATATTGCGCACCCCCTCTATATGTAATGCAGGCCAGGATATTGCGCACCCCCTCTAGATCTCCTCTGATAATGCAGACAGAAATATTCTGCACTCACTCCCCCACTTACAGACTCCCATCCTCCTGACTGCCTGTGAGAAATGACAGTTGTATAATAACCATGGGGACTCCAGTAGTGGCTGCTGGGTTACGTAGTAAAGGTGCCTGGCTACTGAGGGGTTCATTGTGACTCCCCTCGCCAGTAGCTGTGGGGCTCTATCTCTGCCTGGCTGCTCTGTGGATAATAATGACATTGACCTCCTCTTGGCTCTGTTAGTAAAGATCGGTCTGCACAGTGTCCGCGCTCTTTATTCCCCAGTGTGAGTTGTTCAGCTCCCGCCCCTGAGGTTCCATGTTCTGCTGAGGATCCAGGTCAGCGCTCGCCTATTTCCCCTGACTGCTTGCTTGTAAGGCCAGGCGTCGGCGCATGCTCGGAAGGCACAGGGTGGGCAGGTTTTCATGGGGTGCAGAAACTGCTACTGGTGGTGGATAGGTCAGGTCCCCCCATCCCCCCCCCCCAGTGTTAGGGGATCCCCGGGGCGTGTCTGTCACATAGATCGGGGTCCCCTGAGATGACACCCATTGAACACCAGCCCGCCGTAACCTCTCCGCTCTTCCTTCACAGGATCCGCCGATTATGTTATGGAAGAGAAGGCTGAATGTCATTATATGAACGGCACTCAGAGGGTGAGGCATCTGTTCAGACTGTTCTACAACGGGGAGGAGGAGCTCTACTTTGACAGCGATGTCGGCTATTTCATCCCGAAGACGGAGTTCGCGAGACAAGATGCTGAATACTGGAACAAGAATAAGGAGTACATAGAATACAGGAAGGGCACGGTGCAGGCATTCTGTATACCCAATTATGAAGTAAATGAGAATGTAGGGATCAATGGAAGGAGAGGTGAGTGACCCTATGGACGCCTCTTATATACCGGATTATATAATGGGAGGAGGGGCTTATCCGGACCACATATTATTGCTGACAATACACTATATACACACTATACACACACTATATATACACACACTATATATACACTAAATACACACACTATATACACACACTATATATACACTATATATACACTAAATACACACACTATATACACACACTATATACACACACTATATACACACACTATATACACACTATATACACACACTATATATACACACTATATACACACACTATATACACACACTATATACACACTATATACACACTATATACACACACTATATATACACACTATATACACACACTATATACACACACTATATACACACACTATATATACACACTATATACACACACTATATACACACACTATATACACACACTATATATACACTAAATACACACTGTACACACTATATACACACACTATATATACACACTATATACACACACTACATATACACACTATATATACACACTATATATACACACACTATATACACACTATATACACACACTATATACACACACTATATACACACACTATATATACACTAAATACACACTGTACACACTATATATACACACTATATACACACTATATACACACACTATATACACACTATATACACACACTATATACACACTATATACACACACTATATATACACACTATATACACACACTATATATACACACTATATACACACACTATATATACACACTATATACACACACTATATATACACTAAATACACACTGTACACACTATATACACACACTATATATACACACTATATACACACACTATATATACACACTATATATACACACTATATACACACACTATATACACACACTATATACACACTATATACACACACTATATATACACACTATATACACACACTAT
>NW_028321633.1:0-70002 GCF_062004578.1 Staurois parvus | reverse complement strand
AGTGCCCCATCGTTGGTGCCAGTGGGGAGGATTAGTGCCCCATCGTTGGTGCCAGTGGGGAGGATTAGTGCCCCATCGTTGGTGCCAGTGGGGAGGATTAGTGCCCCATCGTTGGTGCCAGTGGGGAGGATTAGTGCCCCATCGTTGGTGCCAGTGGGGAGGATTAGTGCCCCATCGTTGGTGCCAGTGGGGAGGATTAGTGCCCCATCGTTGGTGCCAGTGGGGAGGATTAGTGCCCCATCGTTGGTGCCAGTGGGGGAGGATTAGTGCCCCATCGTTGGTGCCAGTGGGGAGGATTAGTGCCCCATCGTTGGTGCCAGTGGGGAGGATTAGTGGCCCCATCGTTGGTGCCAGTGGGGAGGATTAGTGCCCCATCGTTGGTGCCAGTGGGGAGGATTAGTGCCCCATCGTGGTGCCAGTGGGGAGGATTAGTGCCCCATCGTTTCCCCATCGTTGGTGTCAGTGGGGAGGAATAGTTTCTCATCTTTGGTGTCAGTGGGGAGGAATAGTGCCCCATCGTTGGTGTCAGTCGAAGGAATAGTGCCCCTTCGTTGGTGTCAGTGGGGAGGAATAGTGCCCCATCTTTGGTGTCAGTGGGGAGGAATAGTGCCCCATCGTTGGTGCCACTGGGGAGGAATAGTGCCCCATCTTTGGTGCCAGTGGGGAGGATTAGTGCCCCATCGTTGGTGTCAGTGGGGAGGAATAGTTCTCATCTTTGGTGTCAGTGGGGAGGAATAGCGCCCCATCGTTGGTGTCAGTCGAAGGAATAGTGCCCCTTCGTTGGTGTCAGTGGGGGGGAATAGCGCCCCATCGCTGGTGCCAGTGGGGGGAATTGCGCCCCATCGCTGGTGCCAGTGGGGGGGGAATTGCGCCCCATCGCTGGTGCCAGTGGGGGGGAATTGCGCCCCATCGCTGGTGCCAGTGGGGGGAATTGCGCCCCATCGCTGGTGCCAGTGGGGGGGAATTGCGCCCCATCGCTGGTGCCAGTGGGGGGGAATTGCGCCCCATCGCTGGTGCCAGTGGGGGGGAATTGCGCCCCATCGCTGGTGCCAGTGGGGGGAATTGCGCCCCATCGCTGGTGCCAGTGGGGGGAATTGCGCCCATCGCTGGTGCCAGTGGGGGGGGAATTGCGCCCCATCGCTGGTGCCAGTGGGGGGGAATTGCGCCCCCTCGCTGGTGCCAGTGGGGGGGAATTGCGCCCCATCGCTGGTGCCAGTGGGGGGGGGGAATTGCGCCCCATCGCTGGTGCCAGTGGGGGGAATGTGCGCCCCCATCGCTGGTGCCAGTGGGGGGAATTGCGCCCCATCGCTGGTGCCAGTGGGGGGGAAATTGCGCCCCCATCGCTGGTGCCAGTGGGGGGGAATTGCGCCCCATCGCTGGTGCCAGTGGGGGGGAATTGCGCCCCATCGCTGGTGCCAGTGGGGGGGAATTGCGCCCCATCGCTGGTGCCAGTGGGGGGAATTGCGCCCCATCGCTGGTGCCAGTGGGGGGGAATTGCGCCCCATCGCTGGTGCCAGTGGGGGGGAATTGCGCCCCATCGCTGGTGCCAGTGGGGGGGAATTGCGCCCCATCGCTGGTGCCAGTGGGGGGAATTGCGCCCCATCGCTGGTGCCAGTGGGGGGAATTGCGCCCCATCGCTGGTGCCAGTGGGGGGGAATTGCGCCCCATCGCTGGTGCCAGTGGGGGGGAATTGCGCCCCATCGCTGGTGCCAGTGGGGGGGAATTGCGCCCCATCGCTGGTGCCAGTGGGGGGGAATTGCGCCCCATCGCTGGTGCCAGTGGGGGGGAATTGCGCCCCATCGCTGGTGCCAGTGGGGGGGAATTGCGCCCCATCGCTGGTGCCAGTGGGGGGGAATTGCGCCCCATCGCTGGTGCCAGTGGGGGGGAATTGCGCCCCATCGCTGGTGCCAGTGGGGGGGAATTGCGCCCCATCGCTGGTGCCAGTGGGGGGAATTGCGCCCCATCGCTGGTGCCAGTGGGGGGGAATTGCGCCCCATCGCTGGTGCCAGTGGGGGGGAATTGCGCCCCATCGCTGGTGCCAGTGGGGGGGAAATTTGCGCCCCATCGCTGGTGCCAGTGGGGGGGAATTGCGCCCCATCGCTGGTGCCAGTGGGGGGAATTGCGCCCCATCGCTGGTGCCAGTGGGGGGGAATTGCGCCCCATCGCTGGTGCCAGTGGGGGGGAATTGCGCCCCATCGCTGGTGCCAGTGGGGGGGAAATTGCGCCCCATCGCTGGTGCCAGTGGGGGGGAATTGCGCCCCATCGCTGGTGCCAGTGGGGGGGAATTGCGCCCCATCGCTGGTGCCAGTGGGGGGGAATTTGCGCCCCATCGCTGGTGCCAGTGGGGGGGAATTGCGCCCCATCGCTGGTGCCAGTGGGGGGGAATTGCGCCCCATCGCTGTGCCAGTGGGGGGAATTGCGCCCCATCGCTGGTGCCAGTGGGGGGGAATTGCGCCCCATCGTTGGTGCCAGTGGGGGGGAATTGCGCCCATCGTTGGTGCCAGTGGGGGGATTGCGCCCCCATCGTTGGTGCCAGTGGGGGGGGCCCATCGTTGTGCCAGTGGGGGGGAATGCGCCCCATCGTTGGTGCCAGTGGGGGGGAATTGCGCCCCATCGTTGGTGCCAGTGGGGGGGATTGCGCCCCATCGTTGGTGCCAGTGGGGGGGAATTGCGCCCCATCGTTGGTGTCAGTGGGGGGGAATTGCGCCCCATCGTTGGTGTCAGTGGGGGGAATTGGCCCCATCGTTGGTGTCAGTGGGGGGGAATTGCGCCCATCGTTGGTGTCAGTGGGGGATAGCGCCCCATCGTTGGTGTCAGTGGGGGGAATTAGCGCCCCATCGTTGCAAAGCATTAGTTAACATTACTATAATCATAAAACATCTAAAAATATATAAATAAATAAATTTTTTTTTTTTTGGTTTTTAAATTTTTTTTTGTTTTTTTTTTTGTTTTTTTCTCAATGCATTAATACAATAACTACTTAAAGGCTAAAACAGATAAACATGTAACATATATAATATAATATTAAAAATAATATATAAAGAAATTTAAAAATATATACACTGTACACAGTAACAGTTCCCATTTACATTACCTGCACCCTGAGGAATACAATGACATGCAAGTCTACATCACCATTTTTCATCTATTTCATATCCCAAACTGGATGTCTTCAATCATGACTTCCTGTATGTCCTCAGGGAGGAGTGGCTGGTCGTCCTGCTGGTTGGGAATAGCAGTCCTGCAGATTGGACAGGTGGCGCTCTCTTCAAGCCATCGGTGGATACAGCTGGTGTGGAACTCGTGAGCGCAGGCCAGGATGGTCGTGTCCTCTCCATCTTCATAACCTGCCAAACAGATGGGACAGAGAATTACCTCCTCCTCGGCGCGCTGCTCCATGGCTGGGGGGTGCTCAGGGGCCCCGGCGCGCTGTTCCATGGCCGGTGGTGGAGGGTGCTCAGGGGCCCGGGCTCGCTCTCTTGGTGAACGGCTGCGGTGGGTGGAGGCCTCCTCCCGTCTCCGATGACGTTGGACCCTGGACCTCGTCCGATGGGCGATCGGAGACCCTCCGTTCACCTGATGTGAAGACCTTCCCACGGATGGGCGTCGTGAAGGTCGTGGCATCGTGATGGTGCTGGATGACCTCAAAGTGGCTAAAATATAAATATTTCCCACTACTAAAGAATAATATAATGATATCAGCAATAGAAATGCTAATGATCGCAGTCAGTTGCAGGAGAACCGCTCTGACGATCTGTATCGCTCAACAACCAGAAAGGAAGTGAGGTCAGAGGCAGCCTGGAGGCGGAGCTAATCACTCTGCCAATCAGAGCCTGGAGGTGGAGCTAATCACTCTGCCAATCACAGCGTCACTTTTCGGGCCTACATATTTTTACTGAAAACCAAACTAAATCTGCTATTTTATTGATTTTCCCATAGAATGAATCAGTGTTGTGGTGACTTTAGTGGGTTTTCCTAAATTCTGCCTCCAGATGTCACTGTGCCTGTATGTGTTCCATGGCGGTAATACCGCTCCCCGCCATAGGTGTCTCCCTTCCCAATCAGCTCCATTAAACGTTATAGACATGGCTTTCCTTCGGCAGCCATCTTTTGATGTCACAGAGAGTAATAGGAGCCCGAGGAGGGATGGAGGAGACAGACGGGAGCTGAGAGAAACGGGGTCCGGGGTGGGCAAGATGGAGACCGGGGGAGCCCAGGTGAGGAGAAGGCCGGGGGTGGGGAGGAGGAAGAGGCCGAGGGAGTGCTGGATGATGTGGGGGGGATTTTATCTATTGAGAGACAAATAAATGATGGGGGGGGGACATACCTGGAGCTTCGACCCCCCCAGTGTAACCTCAACTGCCCCCCCCCCCAGTTTTACCAAACCTGCCCCCCCAGTGTTTCTGCCCCCCCTCAGTGTTACCACAACTGCCCCCACCTTCCCCCAGTCTTTCTGCCCCTCTGTTTTACCACAACTTCCCCAATGGCCCCCCACCCAGTTTTTCTGTGCCCCCCCGTATTACAATTTCCCCCCACACTGTTTCTGCCCCCCCAGTGTTTCTACAAGCGCCCCCACCTTCTCCCCGAGTCTTTCTGCCCCCCCCCCCCGTTTTACCACAACTTCCCCAATGCCCCCCCCCCCCAGTGTTTTTGCCCTCCTCCCCAGTGTTACAACTGCCCCCATCCCCCCTGTGTTTCTGCCCCCCCTAGTGTTACAACTGCCCCCATCCTCCCCCCCCCCCCGTGTTACCACAACTGTCCACATCCCCGACAGTGTTCCCGCCCCCCCCCCCCCGTTACAACAACTACCCACATCCCCCTTCCTCCCAGTGTTTCTTCCCTCCACCCCAGTGTTTCTGCCCCCCCCGTGTTACAACAACTTCCCCCATTCCCCCCCCAGTGTTTCTGCCCCCCCCCCCCGTGTTACAACAACTTCCCCCATCCCCCCCTAGTCTTTCTGCTCCCTCCGTGTTTCAACAATTTCCCCCATCCTGCCAGTGTTTCTTCCCCCCCCCCCCCGTGTTACAACAACTTCTTCCATCCCCCCCCCCAGTGTTTCTGCCCCCCCCGTGTTACAACAACTTCCCCCATCCCCCCCCCAGTCT
The DNA here is from genome assembly GCF_062004578.1 of Staurois parvus. NCBI lineage: Eukaryota > Metazoa > Chordata > Amphibia > Anura > Ranidae > Staurois > Staurois parvus. The sequence continues at coordinate 64,897 of NW_028321633.1, read as the reverse complement.
TTCTGCTCCCTCCGTGTTTCAACAATTTCCCCCATCCCGCCAGTGTTTCTGCCCCCCCCCCCCCCGTGTTACAACAACTTCCCCCATTCCCCCCCCCAGTTTTTCTGCCCCCCCCCCATGTTACAACAACTTCCCCCATTCTCCCCAGTGTATCTGCCCCCCATGTTACCACAACTTCCCCCATCCCCCCCCCAGTGTTCCTACAACTGCCCCCATCCCCCCAGTGTATCTGCCCCCCCCATGTTACCACAACTTCCCTCCCCCTTCAGTGTTACCACAACTGCCCCCATCCCCCCAGTGTATCTGCCCCCCCATGTTACCACAACTTCCCCCATCCCCCCCCCCAGTGTTCCTACAACTGCCCCCATCCCCCCAGTGTATCTGCCCCCCCATGTTACCACAACTTCCCCCATCCCCCCCAGTGATACCACAACTGCCCCCATCCCCCCAGTGTATCTGTCCTCCACCCCAGTGTTTCTGCCCCCCCATGTTACCACAACTTCCCCCATCCCCCCCCCCCCCAGTGTTACCACAACTGCCCCCATCCCCCCAGTGTATCTGTCCTCCACCCCAGTATTTCTGCCCCCCCAGTGTTACTACAACTTCCCCCATCCCCCCCTCCAGTGTTTCTGCCCCCCCCCCCATGCCTGCACAGAATACATCTCATTTCTCTCCATGTATTCATTCTATAGTACCCCAGCATTGTGCAGAAACCCCCCCAATAATCCCCCCAGCAGCTGTGCCAGACCCCCCCCCCCATATCAGCCATTCATAAAGGAAATGAATACAGAGCTATAATCCCCCAAATATCACTTCCCTGCCCCTCCCCCACTCTTCATAAAGAGATCCGTGTCATACAATCACTGAGGAATACTGAAAACAAATCTAAATATTAAAAGAAATGAAATAAGTAAAGGAAAGTCATGTTTAGATTTGGATGGAGTGGAGATGATTGGAGCCCCTGTCAGTGTTTATTGCTGTCTGTGCCCCCATTGTTGGGGAGATCCCCCCTCTCTGTTTGTCCTGTTTACCATCATCATCCAAAGTGAATGGGAAAGACGATCCCACATTTTGGGTTGTCCCCAGAAAAGTGATAGAGGGGAAATCTTCCGATGGGGACACTAGTTCTGGTGATCTGGGGGGTCCAGTTTGCATGGATTTCCTCTCACTTCCTGTTATGGACACATGGACGGTGCTGACCAATCAGAAGCCGCCTTGCCCGGACTGTCATCGCTGCAAGGAGAGAATAGATAGTTGTGGGGATTTCAAATCTGCAGACCTGTGAAGCGGCTTTCTCTCCTCTCCTTGCAGCGATGACAGTACGGGCGAGATGGCACAGGGGGGTGGAAATGTTTGATAAACGACGTGTCCAGGGACTAAATCGGGGCCCCAATCTACTTGTCCCTCATGACAATCTACTTGTTTTAAAAGCAAAAGAGACTTTATGGCGACTTAAACGTGTCATATTTTTAACATTGCGCTGTTTATCTCCTCCCCCTCCCCCCCCCTCTCTCCAGCACTGCACCCGGGGACTAGCAAGGAGGAGAGAGACCTTGCAGTGTACTGAGCACCGATTGGCTGCTCGTCAGGAATGGGTGGGTCAGGGCTTATACTTTATCCCTTTGGCTGCCAGAGACGTTTTTGCCATTTTTGCACACATTTAAAAAATCATTTTAAGCCTGAAGATGGCATAACACCCAAATATATATTTCCTGAAAGCAGAGACCCTAGAGAATAAAATAGTGGTAGTTCCAATTTTTTATGTCCCATATTATCGCAAAATTTCAGTAAAAAATACAAGTATGTTAATTTTAGGGCACAAAAAAAGCAATAAATGACCCTATTTTCTGTAAAATCTAAAAGCCGAGGTTGCAGCGAATAAATAGATATCCAACTTGTCATCCTTAAATTTGTGCGCACTTGTGAAATGGCGAGGAGCTTCAGTACCCTGTATTTTCTATAGGTGACACTTTTAAAGCTCCTTTATAGGTCACCAGTTTAGTATTACGGAGGAGGTCTGGTGCTAGAATTATCGCTCTCATTCTGGCGTGCGCGGCGATATGTAACGTATCGCAATCGACGGTTTGATGCGTAGGCGTCCCAGCGTGTGCTTTTACGTTTTGTACGTTTTTGTATGTGTGGGGGTGCCGGCCTTTTTGGGGGGATGGCATGTGCTTGGGTGTAACTTTCATTGTTTATAATTGTAAAAAAAAAGTTTTTTTTTAATCACGGGGACAACTTCCCCTATGTGATGATTTTTGGTGACAGGTTCTCTTCGAGACATCCAAGGTCTAAAAGACTCTGGATGTCTCCCCTCTGTTCCTATGGGGATTGCTCTACAATCTCTCAACGGGGACCCGGAAGTGACATCATAACGTCACTTCCGAGTCAGCACAAGAAGGGGAGGGGACTCGTCCGCTCTTCTCCCTCCCCTCTACCCAACGGGGAGAGCACACGACGGGGGTGCGGAGAGGCTGGCACTGTGCAACGCAGTCAACAGCAGCGCTGCCACCTATTGCCTCACCTGACAGGTGAGCCCTGCTGCTTGCCCGCAGCAGACCTAAAGGTAGAATGAAACTACCTGCCCAGCGCCCGGAACTACATGTCCCGGGCGTCAGGAGATAGGAATCCAACATCCCTGTGGCATCTGATTGGTCAGCACCGTCCATGTGACATCAATAGTCCTCTAGCCTGAACTGTCATTGCTGCAAGGTGAGGAGAGAAATCGGCAGGGATTTCAGATGTCGGCGTCTTTGTCTCCTCTCCTACCGCTGAGAATATGGAGTATCTGCCACCATGGTATACATCCCCACATGCCCACTCTCCGCTGCGGGAAAACTCCCTTCACCGCTCCTGTCCAGTGGGGAAACCGCATTTGTTTTGGACAGAAATTGCATTCCTGTTCACATTGCATGCTGGTCTTTGTGGTGCAATTTGTGTTCATACATTTTGTATTGACGCACATCGCACCACAAAGTATCGGCAATCGGTATCGGCGAGTACTTGACCGAAAGTATCGGTACTGGCCGATCAGAAAATGGTATCGGTGCATCCCTGCTTTCTAACCTGCATGCTGGCTTCAAGTTGGTGTTTCAAAGTATGGATTCTAGAGACAGCCAGGCAAATAGCATTTTCAGAGTGTTCCATAATGATCTCCATATTGTTTCATGCATTCGTTTCCTTCAAAGTCTACCTGTCATGAGAAGTATGGGTCTGCTTTTGTGGCCATTGTTGGTCTTCTGAAAATGCTATGTGCCTGGTAGTTTGGCTTCAATGCCTGGAACAAGCATGCTGTGAATGTCAGAAAACTGTTAGAATTCCTCATCTCTGTACTTGTGAAGGATGATCCAAAGTATCATGGCGGGTACTACAATTCTCAGAAGAAAGGGTCACCTCGATATGTTCCTCAGGGTTTCCTTTGAAGCTGAAGTCTTTCCATCCCCATCAACATGCTGATGAGTTTTAAAAGGAAACTTTCTGTTTTCACTATATAGCTTGTTTAGACATCACTGGGTCTCTGTGCTTCCCTATGCAATGGCTGGTGAGAGGTGCTAGTGGGATGCTGGCCTTCTGAAATGATCACAGCACCCTGCCTCAGTACTCCTCTCATAGGTCCTCAGTTCTGATACAAGCAGTGGGCTGACTCTTAGGACGATTTGTGCAAAAATCAAAATGCTTTGATGGTTGGATGTCCGTCTCTCAGCAGTGGCACTCTCGGCAGGCTTGGTTGGCACACAAATCACTCCAGGTAATGCACACATGTGATGCCGAATCTTCATGATTGAAAGTGAAATCCAATGAATGAAAAGGGTGGACCAGGGACAGGAAGGCCGGGGAGGAAAGAATAGATGCTTGACGTCCTCCAGCAAGGAAATAAGGTGGGCTCTGACTTGTGATGCACACTGTGAGAAGCTCAGTGTGCAGTGAAATCATGCCATGTCAGTAGAGCAGAGAAGTCTGTACAACTGTGTAAGACTGAAGGGAAGCTGAAGTTCAGATCTTCAAGATTTATGTGCTCAGCTTTGATCTAGCTAGTGTCCATTAAACTCCAGAAGATCAGAAAAGAAGTCTTATCAGGTTACCTCGTATTTGTACTTTCAGTGAACCGCTTTCCTGCCGCCCTATAGAAGATATACTGCTACAGGGCGGCAGGGGTGCGCAAAATCACCTGTATATATACGTCATTTTGCATTTCTGAGCCGTGCACGCCCCTACCCGTGCAGCTATTCGCAGCCTTAGCTGTCAGTCACCGGGTCCCGGTGATTGAGGAGCATTACTGACGGAGGGAGAGAACTGTATGTAAACAATACAGTGCTCTCCCCTGTCAGCTACTGCACAATGCTTTGCATGGCTTACACAGCACACAGTTAACCCTTTGATCGCCCCACATGCTAACCCCTTCCTGACCAGTGCCATTAGTACAGTGTCAGCGCTTTTTATTAGCACTGATCAGTGTATTGGTGTCACTGGGGATGTCAGTGACATCAAGTCAGTTCCCCCCAGTGTCAGAATGCCCGCCGCAGTCATGCTATAAGTTGCTGATCGCCGCCATTACTATTAAAAATAAATCTTGCCCATTGGAGGACAGGCAGGCTGTGCTCCCACCACAGCCAGAATCTGCTTGCTTGTACATCCCGTATGGGCAAGCAGATACTTACTGACAGGAAGGCTCAATGAACTACCATGGTGCTGTGGACTGGCGTGATAGTTGGTTGAAAACCACAAACTGACAACTGGAAAGGCTGCTGGGACTTGTAGTTTTCCCATTCACAGAATACTGTGAATGAGTGACGCTGCCGGAGCCCCGCATAGCAGTTTTTATTTTACATTTTGACAGCTAGCAGGGGGGAGAAGATCCCCCATTAGCAGATACAACGGTGATGGGGGGGGGGGGGGGGGTGCAGGGGCTGGTGTGATTGTAACCCTGAATATGGGTGTAACGTTACAAAAGGTGACTGTATCCTTTAAAGGATGAGTTCACCTTTTAAAAAACAATAATTATTGCACTTTTTTTTTTTTTGCAGGTAAAATAAATGTGCATTTCTTATTTCTGTCTGCAGGAGCCCGTAGACCATTGTGCCAGCGCCATGCGGGTCTCCTGCAGATCTGTTAGTATATCTTCTTACACGTAAAGGGATGTACGAGCCAACAGATATACTGACAGGAAAAATGAATGAACTACCACGGCACTTCACAGCACAGTAGTAGTTTATTGAGGACTAAAGCTGACAGCCGCTAAGGCTCTTGGGACTTGTAGTCTCTCATCCACAGGTGACTGTGTGGGCGGAGCCCTACACGGCCACGGTTTTAAAAATTTGACAGCGAGAGGGGAGAAGATCCCCCACAGGGCCCAGTCTGATCATAACAACATATTACATTTTACACCCTGAGTTTGGGTTTAACGTTACGAAAGGTGAACTTGTCCTTTGACGGCTGCCGACATTTTTACAGGATCTTGCTAGCTGAAAGATCCTGCATAAAAAGGATCCATACTGCATCTCTGCTCATATGGCCTGATCCATATAGGTTTGTGGGAGGTGAAATGTACGGGCAGCTTTATGGGCTCTCACATTTTTAAAAAATATTTCTCTGCCCTGAATGAGTCATTTAAAATGACGCCCCATGGACTAGAATGCAGCATTTATGTGCTCGTCTACTGCTTATATATAATTATTACATTGAATGATGCAAGTGCCTACACTTTGACTTGATATTTGACTCTTAAAATCCCTGTACAGCAGAGTTCAGATTTGACCAGAGAGAAGCCGCAGCACAAGAAGTGAATCAGTTCTGCTGCAATACTCGTGTAAGGGGCATGCGGTTAGGAGGAGAGAGCAGAGTGACGGGTGTGAGCTCATCAGTCTACTGCTTCTTTCACTATCCATTCAGACTGAGGGAGGAGCAAGAACTGTAAGTTACTGCAGCAGATTAAAATCAGGTCTACTGCCCTGCTAGACAGAGCTGTGCAGTGTGACAGAGCTTTGAAATTCTCAGAACTGGACAGACAGAAATAAAGAATCTTTTGGCAGGTAAAATGTCTCTGTTCTATGTATTCCAGATTGTTTTTCAGCAGTTCATCTTCAGGTTGTACTTTTCTGCCTGGAGCCACTCTGGTTGAACAAAAACAATGTAGAAATGAAAGGATCTAAGCACCTTTCGGAGCATGTCACCCATATTTGGGGTGTAACACTTACCATGCTCCTATTCCCCAACCTCCCGCCACCAGCGCTCCTCTCCATGACAGTGGGCTTCTTCCCTCACCCGCTGTCACAATTTAAAAACAGTGTGGCCCTTCAGGGCTCCACCCACATGTCCACGTCATTCATTCAGTTTCCTTGAATGAACGGACTACAAGTATTGTCAGCCATTGTGGCTGACAGGTTGTAGTTCTCAATGAGCTGCGAGGACACTGATGAGCACTCTTGTAGTTCATTGATTCTTCCTGCAGTGTAGGAACTTTCTGACATATGGGAGTACGGGCAGACAGCTTATTGTGGGTCTGCAGGATCCGGGCATTGCACCCACAATCTGCTGATCACAGGTGCAATACTTTACAGAATGTAATGTACAAAAATAGTAAATGCACATTTTTGTTGGCTGCAAAAAAAAAAAACGTGCATTTTTAATTTTTTATTTTTTTTTTACAAAAGGTGAGCTTATCCTTTAACCACTTGGTAACCGTGATATAGCCAAATGACGGCTACAGCGCGGTTACCTAATTCTGGGAGGGTGTCTTATGACGTCCTCCCAGAATGTGCCCCACGCGCACCATCAGGGGCACGCACCCGGCGATCTCCGTGATCGCTGTGTCCTACGGAGACAGCTGATCACATGATGAGGTAAAAGGCCAATCACAGCAGCCTTTTCCCACATGATCAGCTGCGTCCAATGACACAACAGTTCACTGTGTAAATACAGTTGTCTGTTATCGGCAGCATTTTCCTCACACTGTCACAGCGTGCAGAAAGTACTGCCGATAACTGTCAGCTGTCACAGAGGAGATCGGCAATGATCATCAGGGCACTGATGATCAGTGCCCTTCAGTACCACCCAGCAGGGCCCCCATCAGTACCGTCCATCAATGCCACCCATTCAGCTTCGGCAGTCAGGGCTGGTTGTCCGTGTCGCCCATCAGCGCCGCCTATCAGTGCCCATCATTGCTGCATATGTTGCTCTTCTTTTGTTTATAGTGCCAAAAATAAAACACCCAACTGCGATTAAATACCACAAAAAAAAATCTCTGTGTGTGAAAAATATTATAAAAATGTCATATGTGTACAATGTTGCATGACTGTGCAATTGTCATTCAATGTGAGACAGCGCTGAAAATTGGCCGGGGCACAAAGGGGGTATAAGTGCCCGGTAGATAGGTGGTTAAACTTGCAGGTTTCTGAGTGTAGACTTCAATCCTCCTTTAAATTGTAATGTAAAATAAATGCACCCTAAAGACAACGGAAATATGAGAGCTGCTCATAAGAAGTCAAGTGTTCAGAATTACAAATCAAACTGATTGTATTCCTGTCCATGGTAGAATATGTGGGCAGTGCTGGGGTTGATGCTCTTCCAAATAACTGATATGTTTATTTTTGTTGTCAAAGTGCAAACTGAATGACTGTAAAGAGAAAGTTCTCTGGAGCAATTGTCGTCCCCAAGAATCTGTCCAAGGGAACGTCTGACTTGCTGGTGCTGTTCACGCTGGACCACAACTAGGATGTGTTCAAGGTAAGTTTGTTGATGTGTTTGGATCGTGGCGTACCGGTGTCCTGACTGCAAGTGTTTTGGGTTTGTTCTGTGACTCAGTAGCAAGTGCAGTAACCACCCCAACAAAATGTTATTGAATGACAGATTCTTGGATTAGAATCAACTTCCATTTTACTCTTGGCTGAAAATAATCAGTGGCTGTAGGGCCAGTTATCGGTGGGGGGTGGGGAAATACCAGTGTCAGTGTTAAACCGCTGCAAAAGGATTGTGGTGCATAATTCCAATGGGTTACATTTAGGAAGGCTTAATTGGGAGAATCCTGTCATTAAGTGTTCTTGCATGGCAACCACTTACTGTTATCTCACATATATATTCCTATTATTATTGCCAAATTTACCACCCTAACTCCTCCCGCAGTTTTTACACTACATAGACAGTAATATACCGAAACGTGCGGATTGTTCCCGATTGGTGTGCTATTACTTTGTGGAACGTTTCGCCGAATGGTTCACGAAATATCAGCGTTTTTGTGGTGAAATTGGTCCCATAGGAATGAATGGCGGAATGTTGAAAACTAGAGTGGGAGCTGACAAAAGCTAGAGTGTGAGCTGAAAAATCAGGACATGATTTGTAAACTGCCATCACTCCCTCATTTTCAAGCCCACCTACACAAATCTTATATCAAAACGTTCAGCTATCCCTGCTGCCACTAAAAATGTCCACGGCTAGGCGATAGTCCTGATAGTCTTCACAATATGACCATTTGTTTGCAACTCACGCCGCCCATTGACATTCATTGAAACTGCACTCTAGCCACCTCAAATTTGAAGGGCAATTTCTAAACTGCGACTGTGCCTTCATTTTTAATATTTCAGAGACATACTATGCAACAAAATGTAGGGCTGGGTCTTGTGATTCTCACAATATAAAGCTCTTCAGATTTATCATTTTTAAACTACAATCTTTTGAAGAGGCCAACCGCCAGTGAAGTGAGCAAGTTGGAGCAGTTTTTTAACCGCTCTTCTCTGGCCTTGCTGTAGAGTGAGTTGCCATAGGAACCCACTCCACCCAGTTACACCGCCCACTCCAGTTATAGACTACTGGTGGAGGCAAGAACACTTCACACAATTTCCCCAGAAATTGTAGCTTTTCTAGTTATAAGCTGGTGTTCTGTCATACAATGGACTAGATATATGATATTCCTACTGTTATATTTGTGTTTTATCCTAGACCTTCGGTTATATTATTACACTGAGGATCTCAGGGGTGGAGAGGCTATTTATTAGGAAAAAGTGGATCAGGTGTTTCCTGGTAGGAGGAGCCTATCTCTCATGTGAAGCTGTCCTGGAAGATTCCTGGAAATAGTTAACAGGTAAATAACTGTGTTTTTTTCTCTTTGTGAATGAGCCCTAATTTGGTCTAAGCTGCAGATGAGTATGATCTATTATAGGGCAAGTGCTGATGTAATTGTTAGGCTACTTTCACACCAGCATTCCAATCAGGTCCACTTGTCAGTTTTTCAGGCAGACCTGGTTGGAAGGTCCATGGAGCCCTATGGACAGGCAGATGTAATTGGGCTTGTGTCTCTTTACATCCACCTACCGCCATCCAGGTCCAGAAAGCAAAAAAACAGAAAAGAAATGCGTAATTTTTCATTTTTGTTGACTGGATGGGAGGTACAGGAGAGCCCATTTACACCTGGCCACCCATAGAGCTGACGGGTCTGCCTGTGTCCACAGAAACTGTAAGGGCACGGATGTGACCGGTCACACACTGAAACATTATTACTCCTGCAGGTCACAAAAATAGTAATGCTAAGGCTCCTTTCACACAGAGGAAAGTCCACTGCGATCTGTGAGCAGATACCCTGCTGATCGGAGCCAAACGGTTTGAAAGGTGCCTTATTAGGGGTGTTTATTTTTTTTTACCTGCTGGAGTTTTAATGTGTTTCGGTGCAGTAGTTGCCACAAATCTGCAGCTTTTCTCCTGTGCTTTAAGGAAATGTTCTTCATTTGTTGTCATTTTATGCGTGTTAGTACTTGTTTATTTCTGGTTCTGTAAGCTCAGAAATGATGATTTTTACTACTGTGAGGATGCCCCAAACCTGCCAGCAGTAAGCCTTCTATACAAAAGTGAAAACAATGGAGTCCAATGGCATTGATATTTGTATGCATGTTTTGAGTAAGAAACAAATGTGAAAGTACCTAAAGTAAAAAAAAAAACACAATTGTGTTGGAACACAATTCCTATCCACAAGCCCACTCTTTGTAGGATCCATTCACACCATCGACATTTTGCATCACACCGTTTACTTGTTTTACTTCAAAGGATAAGCTGCTCTTTGTAAAAAAAAAAGAAAAGAAAGGAAAGTTTTTGAAGGTAAAAATGTTTTTTTTTTATTTATTTTTTTTGTGCAACCTGGGTGCAATATTAGGCTCCTGCAGAATGTCAGTGTTGCTATCACCACGTACTGGGAGGAGCAGTGAACTACCTAGAGCACTCAACAGTGCCGTGGTTGAGGACTATAAGCCGTCAGCTGCAAAAGCTGTTGGTACTTGTAGTTTTCCCGTTCACAAAATTCTGTGAATGGATGACACGGCTGGGTGGACGGAGCGCCGCAAGGCCGTGTTTATTTAAAATGGTGGGTGTGGGGAGAAGATCAGCAGCATGCTGACACAATGAGGATTGGGGGGGGCCTTGTTGCTGCTGCAAAAGTAACTTGTTACATGTTACACCTTGAATACGGGTATAACACGTAACGTTACAAAAGGTGAACTTGTCCTTTAATAAAATTTCACAAAATAACATTTCATTCAGTGCATTGGTGTGAACCGGACTCACAGGAAATGGGCAAATAGGCTCCTGAGCACCTTCTAGTAAATGTGATTTTTCTTTTTTTGTTATGACTTCATATTCACAGCATCTGGAACACCTGGGCCGGACCAGAAAATGACAGATGTAGTGCCATGAAGTACGACCAGGGCACAGGCTGTTGGCAGGGTCCCAACCGGTCCACATTGGTGAGTGTCACTAGGGATGACCGATGGGAATAACATGTTGGATTGCGGGGCATTGCCTGCTGTGACCAAAGTGCAGGGTATGGCTTCATTACAGGATAACGAGACACCTAGAAGGTCACATACACCATATATCTTATGCCTACTCTGCACAGCTATGTAACAGCATTGCAGTCACTTTATAAATACAGCTACATAGCAGTTTTGTAGTCTCCATAAAAGTGCATCTGTACACATACAGCCACGTGGAAGGATTGTACTCGGAATCTTTGGGAACGTGTGAGGAGGCGTGTTTCCCCCTGTATGTTGCACCGTAGCAATCGTGATGAGGTGTTTGATCAGACTAAGACATGCAAATGCCGTCATTTTTCTCCCTTCTGCAGGTGAAATTGTTCTGTGGTAAAGAAACAGTCATCATGTCCACGTCGGAGCCAAGTTGTTGTGAATACCTCATGGAATTCTACACTCCGGCCTCCTGTCAGCAGCCCGCTGGGATTCCCCAACCAGACGAACATGAGGAGCTGTGACCTCATCAGTCCTATAGGTGCCGTACTGTTCTGAGTGGGAGTGTGAGCGGGGAAAAAGTGTTTTAGGCTCAATACCCACAATAAAATGGTATATGTTGGTTGTAGTGCAGTGCATTGCGGTCTGCTGTACAATGTAAGGGTGTGCCATTCATAATCCATACACCCCAATGTGCTGCACATAGAGCAGGTATATTAGAAAAAACGCATTGGTGGAAGGTCCTTCTATTCATGTCGGTAAACGTCCCTGCTGTTTTGGTCCTGCGGCACTTGTATTTTTCTTGGTCTTGAATTAGTTGGCAAATACAGTATCTCCCAGAAGTGAGTACACCCCTCACATTTTTGTAAATATTTTATTCTATCTTTTCATGTGACAACACTGCAGAAATGACACTTTGCTACAATGTGACGTAGTCAGTGTACAGCTTGTATAACATGTAAATGTACTGTCCACTCAAAATAACTCAACACACAGCCATTAATGTCTAAATCGCTGGCAACAAAAGTGAGTCCACCCCTAAGTGACAAGGTCCAATTAGCCATTTTCACTCCCCAGTGTCATGTGACTCATTAGTGTTACAAGGTCTCAGGTGTGAAAGGGGAGCAGGTGTGTTACATTTGGTGTTATCGCTCCCACTCTCTCATACTGGTCACTGGAAGTTCAACATGGCACCTCATGGCAAAGAACTCTGAGGATCTGAAAAAAAGAATTGTTGCTCCACATAAATATGGCCTAGGCTATAAGAAGATTACAAACATAAATCACGTGATAGTGCCACTTCAAATCTCATAAATGTACAAACGCATAAATATATAAGTCCAATATGAATAATTCAGTGATGCAACATACACATGCAATGTGCAATTGGTGCTCAATCGTGTAAGTGCCAACACACTTTTCCACTCCAGCTGCGTGTGTATGTGTATGTTGCATCACTGAATTATTCATATTGGACTTATATATTTCTGCGTTTGTACATTTATGAGATTTGAAGTGGCACTATCACGTGATTTATGTTTGTTATCTTTATTCCAATATTATTTGCTGGCACTTGTGTGGGGCACTAAGATGATTTGGTCACTTTAAGATGTGTCATATTTTTCACATTTCATATGTTTTCATTTTTTAATTTTTTTTCCATGTTTTCAATATCATTATTTCACATGTAGGTGTGTTTGGCATTTTTAGCCCATGTAGCAATATTTATAGTGATTCAGTTTATTAGCGCTGCACTATTGTTTAATATTTATTCTGCACTGGTTGGGTATCAGTTTGAGTGTAAGCAGCTGATAGGTAGGGTTTGGGGTCCATTACAGCGCAGGAGGAATTTTTTATCAAACAATTGTCTAGGCTATAAGAAGATTGCCAAGACTCTGAACCTGAGCTGCAGCACGGTGGCCAAGACCATACAGCGGTTTAACAGGACAGATTCCACTCCGAACAGGCCTCGCCATGGTCAACCAAAGAGGTTGAGTGCACGTGCTCAGCGTCATATCAAGATGTTGTCTTTGAGAAATAGATGTATGAGTGCTGCCAGCATTGCTGCAGAGGTTGAATGGGAAGGGGGTCAGCCAGTCAGTGCTCAGACCATACGCCACACACTGCATCAAATTGGTCTGCATGGCTGTCGTCCCAGAAGAAAGCCTCTTCTAAAGATGATGCACAAGAAAGTCTGCAAACAGTTTGCTGAAGACAAGCAGACTAAGGACATGGATTATTGGAACCACGTCCTGTGGTCTGATGACAACAAGATCAACTGATTTGGTTCAGGTGGTGTCAAGCGTGTGTGGAGGCAACCAGGTGAGGAGTACAAAGACAAGTGTGTCTTGCCTACAGTCAAGCATGGTGGTGGGAATGTCATGGTCTGGGGCTGCATGAGTGCTGCCGGTACTGGGGAGCTACAGTTCATTGAGGGAACCATGAATGCCAACATGTACTGTGATATACTGAAGCAGAGCATGATCCCTTCCCTTTGGAGTCTGGGCCGCAGGGCAGTATTCCAACATACCGACCCCAAACACCGCTCCAAGACGACCACTGCCTTGCTAAAGAAGCTGAGGGTAAAGGTGATGGACTGGCCAAGCATGTCTCCAGACCTAAACCCTATTGAGCATCTGTGGGGCATCCTCAAACGGAAGGTGGAGGAACGCAAGATCTCTAACATCCACCAGCTTTGTGATGTCGTCATGGAGGAGTGGAAGAGGACTCCAGTGGCAACCTGTGAAGCTCTGGTGAACTCCATACCCAAGAGGGTTAAGGCAGTGCTTGATAATAATGGTGTCCACACAAAGTATTGACACTTTGGGCCCAATTTGGACCTTGTCATTTAGGGGTGGACTCACTTTTGTTGCCAGCGGTTTAGACATTAATGGCAGTGTGTTGAGTTATTCTGAAGGGACAGCAGATTTACATGTTATACAAGCTGTACACTCACTACGTCACATTGTAGAAAAGTGTCATTTCTTCAGTGTTGTCACATGAAAAGATAGAATCAAATATTTACAGAAATGTGAGGGGTGTACTCACTTCTGTGAGATACTGTATATATCCTTAACTTCCCCCTCTGTGGAGAACAGGGTGGCAGCAGGACTGTTTTACAGCTGCTGCAAAGCTTAGTGCGCTGTGTTCAGAGAATTCAGTGATAGTATTGTACCCAGTGTAGGCGCAGACTCTCCCACAATTACACACTCCGTGGTCATTTTTGTAGTTTTAATACGAACGCTAATAATAAGAGCTTTAGTAAAATTAATGCAAGGCTAAGACTAATTTTTTCTAAACAAAAGAAAAAAAGTATATGTACTGTGGCTGGTCGGCAACCTGTTATGAAGTTCTTTAAGATATGCTCAGTGAGGCAAAACAATACCTTTTTGGGTGCAGAAAAGCAAATGTAAAGGAAGGGTTCTTTTTAACTCCTTTGCCCTGAGGTTTATGTTCTTACTGTGAGACTGTCACTTGTGGCACATAAATTAGAAGCATTTTGTGGGTACAAGGACTGTGCCATATGTGTACAGTGTACTGTATACTGGGACTAGGCTCAGGTTCTTTTCATCCTGCTTTAAGCCATTTCCACTGCTAGGCACAACCTGACCGTGACAACCAATTGCAATGGTGTGCTACATGCACTGCTGGACTTATTTTCTGTTCAATCCCAGCTTTCCTCAGCTGGATCTGAAGATTGAAAAACGCTGGCATAATACAGCCACATGGAGTTGTAGGGAGCTAAGAGAGGATTGGATAAAATGTGTGTAAACATTATGCCCCCGACTTTTTTTTTTTTTTTTTTTACTGCACCCCCAGACCAGACAAACTAAATCCGGCCCTGCCAGGAAAGAATGTGATTATTATTATTATTATTATACAGGATTTATATAGTGCCAACAGTTTGCTCAGCACTTTACAATATAACGGGAGACAATACAGCAACAATACAGTTCAATACAAGAGGGATAGGAGGGCCTTATCCTTGGAGCTTACAATCTAGGAGGGAGGGGCTAGTGGTACAAAAGGTAGTAACTTTGGGGGATGAACTGGTTGGAAGAGTAGAAGATTCCAGTATTAGTTGAGGGAAGGATAGGCTTCCCTGAAGAGATAGGTTTGCAGAGTAGGCGATAGTCTGATAAATTGGGGTAGAGAGTTCCAGAGGATGGGGAAGCTCTGGAGAAGTCCTGGAGACGAGCATGGGAGGAGGAGACAAGGGAGCTAGAGAGTAGGAGGTCTTGTGAGGAGCAGGGAGTACGGTTTGGGTGATATTTAGAGACAAGATTGGTGATGTCATTTGAGGCAGAGTTATAAATGGCTTTATACATTATTGTTAATGTTTTGAATTTTATCCGTTGGGCAACGTTAAGCCAGTGGAGGGATTGGCAGAGAGGGGTGACAGATACAGAACGTTAGTAAGGTGGATGAGTCTGGCAGCAGCATTCATGATAGACTGAAGAGGGGATAGCCTGTGATGAGGTAGGCCAATGAGGAGGGAGTTACAATAGTCAAGGCCAGATATAACAAGGGAGTGGATAAGTTGCTTAGTGGTTTCTGAGGTTAGGAACGGGCGTATCTTGGGGATGTTGTGGAGGTGAAGTCTACAAGATTTGGACAGTGACTGGACTTGGGGCTGAAAGGACAGATGGGAGTCTAGGATTACACCTAGTACCCTGGCATGAGGGGAGGGAATGATGCTTGTGTTATTGATCTTGGTGGAGCACAGCGGAGGCATGCAGGGTCTTTTAGATCCTGGATGTCTCAAAATAGAGAATCTGTCACCCAAAATCATCACATAGGGGACTTTTTGTCCCCTATGTGATTTAACAAAAAAAAAAAAAATTTATTTCTTAAAAATGTAAGTTACACCCTAGCATATAATGCCCCTCACCCCCACATATGTACGCACACACAAATGTAAAAGCATGCGCTGGGGCGCCTACACATCAAAACGTCAAGTGCGATACACATGTTCTATATCGCCGTGCACACCAGAATGAGAGCGATAATTCTAGTACCAGTCCTCCTATGTAACGCTAAACTGATGACCTATAAGGAGCTTTAAAAGCGTCACCTATAGAAAATATAGGGAACTGAAGTTTGGGACCTTTTTCACGCGTGCATTCAAATTTAAGGTTTGACATGTTGGATATCTGTTTACTCGATGCAATCTCATCTTTTATATTTTACAAGAAAATCTGATAATTTATTGCGTTTTGTGCCCTGAAATTAAATTAAGTGGATTTTTTACTGAAATTTTAAGTTTCATAGATCTTTGTGATAATATCATGTGACATATAAAATTGGAACTGCTGCCATTTTATTTTCTAGGGTCTCTGCTTTCACAAAATATATAATGTTTAAGAGTTTTGTGTAATCAGGCCTTAAATGATTTTTTAAATGTGCACAAAAAACGCAAAAATGGCTCTGGCAGTGAAAGTGATAAAGGATAAGTCCAACACTCCCATTTTCTGAGGAGCAGCCAATCAGTGCTCATTACACTGCAAGGTCTCTTCCCTCCCTGCTAGTCCCCGGGTACGGTGCCGGAGACAGGCAGGGAGGGGAGGAGGAGATATAGAGTGCAATGTTAAAAATATTAAACGTTTAATTCGCCATAAAGTCCCTTTTTTTTTTTTTTTTTTTTTTTTAAAAGCCCCAGACAGTCCATAAAGCACCTCAGATTTAAATAGTGTTTTGGTTAAAATATATTTATTTTTTAGTCAGGACAAGTAGACCTGGAGACCGATTTAGTCCCTGAACAAGTAGTTTTTTCAAAAATTTCCACACCCGTTTCTGCCCAGGTACGGGCAGACAGCTTATTGTGAGCCTGCTGGAACCTGGCATTGCACCCACAATCTGATGATCACAGGTGCAATACTTTACAGAATGCAATGTAAAATAATAATAAATGCACATTTTTGGTGCTTGCAAAAAACACGTGCATTTATTATTTTTTTTTTTTTACAATAGGTGAACTTATCCTTTAAACTTGCAGGTTTCTGAGTGTAGACTTCGATCCTTCTTTAAATTGTAATGTAAAATAAATGCACCCAAATACATCCTAAAGACAATGGAAATATGAAAACTGTTCATAAGAAGTCAAGTGTTTGGAATTTTAAATCAAACTGATTGTATTCCTGTCCATGGTAGAATATGAGGGCAGTGCTGGGGTTGATGCTCTTCCAGATAACTAATATGTTTATTTTTGTTGTCAAAGTGAAAACGGAATGACTGTAAAGAGAAAGTTCTCTGGAGCAATTGTCGTCCCCAAGAATCTGTCCAAGGGAACGTCTGACTTGCTGGTGCTTTTCACGCTGGACCACAACTAGGATGTGTTCAAGGTAAGTTTGTTGATGTGTTTGGATCGTGGTGTACCGGTGTCCTGACTGCAAGTGTTGTGGATTTATTCTGTGACTCAATAGCTAGTGCAGTAACCACCCCAACAAAATGTTATTGAATGACAGATTCTCTGATTATTATTATTATTATACAGGATTTATATAGTGCCAACAGTTTGCGCAGCGCTATACAAAATGAAGGTTGACATTACAGTTACAATACAATTTGTAACTGTAATGACAACAGTACAAATTGTACTGATAATCAGAGAGTGAATTAGGAGCATTGTGGCATCATTTTGTTAATAAGGGGCGTATTCTGGAGATGTTGCGGAGGTTGAGGCGGCATGATTTGGACAGGGATTGGATGTGGGCCTGACAGGATATTTCAGAATCCAGGGTTACCCCTAGCACTTTGGCATTCAGGGATGGGTTGATAGTGGTGCTATTGATCCTGACTGAGAAATGGTTTTGGATAGGTTGAGTTTTAGGAAGTGGTGTGACATCCAGTCTGATTTGTCTCTGATATGTCTGTTAGTAAATCGTTAATACGTGAGGGAATTGAGGTGGTGAGCTGAGGAGTAGAGAGGTAGATTTGTGTGTCATCAGCATAGACATGGTATTGGAAACCATGGGAAGCTATCAGCTGACCCAAGGAAGAAGTGTAGATCGAGATTAGGAGAGGTCCAAGGACAGAACCTTGGGGGACCCCGACAGTGAGAGGAGTAGGAGAGGAGAAAGTATAGTTGTAAGTGACACTGAAGGTGCGGTGAGATAGGTAAGATTTGAACCAACGGAGAGTACAGTCACCAAGACCAAGTAAATAGAGTTTTTTTGAGGAGGAGGGGGTGGCCAACTGTGTCAAAGGCAGCACAGAGGTCCTAGAGCAAGAGTACGGAATAGTGACCATTGGTTTTCGCGGTTAGTAAGTCGTTTGTGAGTTTTAGGAGAGCAGTTTCTGTGGAGTGTTGTGGGTGAAATCCAGACTGAAGGGGAACGAGAAGGTTATTCTCAATAAGGTGGCAGCTCAGCTGGTTGTAGACTAGACATTCAAGGAGTTTGGAGGCAAAAGGGAGTAAGCAGATGGGTCTTAGGTTGCTAAGATTGCTGGGGTTCAGTGAGGCCTTTTTAAGTATGGGGGCGACTAGCACATGTTTTAGAGAGTTGGGGAAGATGCCAGTAGAAAGGGAGAGACTGACGATACGAGTTAAAGAGTGAAGAATAGAGCCAGAGGATGACCGAAGTATTTGCAAGGGAACAGGGTCCAGGGGGCAGGTGGTTAGGTAGGCTTTAGAAACGTTTACCAACCTCCTCTATAGTAGCTGGGTTAACCAAGGGAAGTATAGATTGTGCAGGTAGACAAGGAGTGTAGGGTGAGGGAGATATCTGTACAGTAGAGATCTCGTCACTAATTGTATCAATCTTATTTTTGAAGTGATTAGCGATCTCCTGGGCAGTGAGTGAGTTAGCGGCTGGAGGTAAAGGATGAAGTAGAGTTAAATGGAGAAAAGAGTTGATGGGGATTGCGTGAGAGGGTGTTAATGAGAGTGATAAAATAGGTCTGTTTGGCAGTGTGGAGACAGGAATTGTATTTTTGAAAGGCAGATTTATATTGATTGAAGTCTTGCTGGGGCTTAGTCGTATGCCATAAACGCTCAAGAGCATGGCTACATTTTTTGAGGCATCTGGTATTGTCTTTTTGCCAGGGCTGTAGCGGTTAGGGCCTAGGTCTGTGTGTAGTGAGGGGGGCCAATGTGTCCACAGTGGATGACAGTGAACTGTTGTAGACAGAAGTGGCCAGGTTGGGACAGGACAGGGCTGAGATTTTGTCATAGAGACAATCTGTTGCCGAAAAAAAGAAGAGAAGGGTTAAGATAACGAAGGTTTCTACCGGTAACTGGTAGTTGGAAGCCAAGGAGAGAGTGAGGCTAATAACGGAGTGATCAGAGATCGGAAAAAAGTTGGTGAGGTTGCAAAGAGTGCTGTCAGGAATGGACTTGCCAATAGTGGTGGGACTCACCTGCCTTGTGGGCTGCAGTACCAGGGCTGGCCAGCGGGTGCTCTCAACAACCAGAGGTTCACTTCGGCAATTAGCCATCACCTGGGGCTGATTGCAGGTGGTGTATTTAAGGGATGGCCCCTGTATCTTGTAACCTGCATTCCTGTTCCTGTTTCTGCCTGACTTGTTGCCGACCCTGCCTAATCCTGACTTCTGCTGACTTCTCCTGTTTGATCCCTGGCTTGTGACCCTGACCATTCTCTGCCTGACCCCCTGTACCTACCTGTCCGTTAGTTGCTGTACCCGGCTCGTGACCTGACTACTCTCCGCCTGCTCCTCCTGTACCTACCTGCCCGATAGTTATCGACACGGCCTGCCTGGCTACGTTGTGCTCTATATGTGTATGTACCTGTGTATCTATATCAGTTTAGGTTTGGGTTTGTTTTACCTTGTTGTATGAATTTGTGTTAGCTTGGTGTTTGGTGCACTGCGTTTATATTTGTATTGTTAGTCTTAATAAATTGTCTTATTTATACCATATCTGAAGCCTGCGTTTCCCTGTGTCAGTCCACACACTTCTGGTCACACCCGCATCCCTGACAAGTGCATAGGTAGGAGAATACAAGGTTGAGGCAGTTCCCATTAGAGTGAGTAGAAGCATGTGTCCATTGTTTTAGTCAATAGAAGTGGTTAGGCTCAGAAGTTTAGAGGTAGCAGGAGTTTTAAGATAAGCAGGGATGTTTAAGTCACCAAGAATGATTGTGGGAATTTGAGAAGAGAAAAAGTAAGGCAGCCAGGCAGAGAAGTCAACAAGGAAGCGTGATACCGGTTCAGGAGGCTGATAGATCACAGCAATTCTTAAAGAAATTGGAGAGAATAGACGTATACAGTGAACTTCAAATGAGGAGAGGGAGGTCCTGAAAAGTGCTTTGAGGGGATAGGAGGATTCCAACTCCACCTCCTTTCCATCCACTAGACCTGTAAGAGTGAGTCCAGAGGAGACCACCATGGGAAAGGGCAGCAGGAGAGGGAAAGTCAGATTCATGAAGCCAGGTTTCTGTAGTTGAAGGAAAACCGAGGGCTGGGCCCACAGATTCAGAGGGTACACGATGCCACAATTACGTTTACTGAAGAGTTATAGTGATCATGTAGTTGAGCATACGTAAACAGAATGATAACAGCGCATAACCATACAGTAAGAATAATACTGTCTAACACTAACCCCGTACTTGCGGACTTTTCCCCAATGTCCAGAAAGCAGCCTGGCTGCGCCTGAATGTTCCTGAGCAAGATATAACGTTGGGGTGCACCCTAAGTATTGCGCAATACTATTTGTAATCCAAAGGAAAGTGGAGTATGTCTCTTGTAACTTTCTGGTATATATAAAATGTCACTGACCACGTGTGGTGCGATGTGCTGCGGCAAAGCCGCACTTACGGTTCCCTGCCAGGCTCTTGGTGTTTTCTCCTGACCCACTCCGGAACCAGACCACACAGTCACTTGTTTCCTGGCCTCGTTGTGGATCTTCCTTAGGTGCCCTTGCCAGATTCCACTGTGAGCCGTAAATCCTCTTCCAGGCCCCACACAGATTCTCCAGACGTCCTCAGCATCCAAAAGCCAGACCCAGACTCCACTTCCTCCTCAGAGTTTGTGATGCAGTAAGTCATTTCTTAATTGCAGCCTCAAACCTGCATTTACAGTTCACTATGACCCTTCTGAGGGTCCTACTCGGCCCCTAAATTAGTATTCATGAAACTTTATAGGGTAAATAAGCATTTATCTTGTCTTAGCAAAAGTCACTACAAAATCGATTCTTGTACTTTGCTGCCATCTACTGACCAAAGAGCATATTACAGGCACAATATAGTTTAACATTAGATGTCAGTATTCATCCATGCGTCACACCCTTACATAGTTGCAAGTAGGTTAAAGGAGTTAGTGATTCAAAGGTCATGGACAGAAGTGAGTTTGTTACAGACAGAGCAGACATTCCAAAGGGCACAGGAAAAGGGGAGACTGGTTCTAGAAAGAAGAGGAATAGTAACCAGATTGTGTGGATTGCGGCCGCAGTTCGAGGATAAGGTGTGTTGGTCAAATGAGAAAGATGGTGGCCCAGGATTTGGGAAATGTCTCCCAGATGTTAGGAGATGCAGAAGGGTGAGAGAGGTAATATGGGAGTGTGACTTATATGGAGGGACAGGTCCCAGTGTCCTGGAGGTTTTATTAGGATGTGAGTTCAGAATTAGCAGGAGTTGATGAGTACAGTAATAAGGTGAAGGTAGTAGTGAGGGTGATATATATGAGTTGTGGGGTGGAGAAGAGGGGTGTAGGAGAGAGAGTTTGAAGAGAGAGGATACAACTGTGAGAAGGAGGAGTAGGGAGTGCATGTTACAGAGTGGTGAGATGAAGAAGCAGACTGGGTAAGAGATGAAAGAGTGGAAGAGGAAACAGGTCACCTGTAGTCTGTTTAGTATTTGAAGTCGTCTGCTGTGGTTTTGCTGAAGTGCAGAGCCAAAGTGCAATGCTCAATACTTAATCCAAGATGATAGTTGCCAATGCTACCCATGGCTGTGCTGCCTCTGGCTGTGCCTCCCCTAAGGAAGGTCTAAATTTTTACTGAGTTGGGTGGGGGTATTGCCAATTAATCAATGAGGAATGCATAGGAGAGACACATGGCTAGCAGGGCAAATTTCTCACACCAAAGGAGGACAAAAAGACTGCAGGAGGGCAGAGTTGTAAAGATTAGGATCAACTCATAAATTTGGGTAAGACAATAAGAGCAAAATAAACACCACAGTAATATGGACAGAGTTAGAGCTCGTTCACACTTGACTTATCTCTAACTCTTGCCAAACGCTCCTATAGTGTTTGACAGGCATTTGGGAAGCGTTTTTGAGGCATTTACCAAGCATTAAAACCGCACCACAAACACCTATAATGAAGTTTAATGGTATTAATGCTCCACAAACGCCCAGGCGTTTGAGGAGCGTCACCATAGACTTGAATGGGAGGTTTCAACTCCTCCTGACTCAACATGAGGCGTCAGTTTTGCGGCGACGCAACGCTTCAGTGTGAACAGCACTGTGTGCTGCCATGTGCAGAATATTCATAGGTGTTTGAGAAACGTTAAAAACACTTCCCAAACGCCTGTCTGACGCCTGCTGACAAAGCTAGTGTGAACGTAGCCGTAAAGATTTGGGAAGCAGTAAGAATTACCAAGAACATTGATAGCCATGAATCGGCTTCAGTTAGAGGTGGATTTTAAAAGCAGTATAGATTACCATATAGCAGTGCAGGGTGAATTCGCATTCATACATGGCATGGGCGATAGTACAGATGGATATTGCTTGCAGACATTTACCATATAGCAGTGCAGGGTGAATTCGCATTCATACATGGCATGGGCGATAGTACAGATGGATATTGCTTGCAGACATTTACCATATTGCAGTGCAGGGTGAATTCGCATTCATACATGGCATGGGCGATGATACTTCTATTTTGCTCCTGACTAAAAATAAGCAGTGGCTGTAGGGCCAGTTATTGGGGAGGGTGGGGAAATAACAGGGATTGTCAGTGTTTCAGGGTTAAAACCCTGCAAAAGGATTGTGGTGCAGAATTCCAATGGGTTACATTTAAGAAGACTTAATTGGGAGAATCCTGTCATTTCCAGTTGCTTTATGATGTTGAGTGAGTGTGCCCTGATCTCCCAACCTACAGTCAGTTGGGCAGGTTAGAAGTCCCAGTTGTTAAGTCTTTACCTGCTCAAATATTACTTTATCCTGTGAATTGTTGAACACATTTAAGTGCTTTCCAATTCGTCCATCACTACTCCCTAGACCAGTGGTCTCCAAACTGCTGCTCGAGGGCCATATCCAGTCCTTTACTTGCCTTTATCTAGCCCTTTGGACTTCCAAATTATTATGCAAATGATATTTTTCTCATTTACCTAAATAATTGATGTAAATAACAGTCGGCATAATTCTCATGTTATCAACTATTAAGAGTACAATTCAAATTTGATTGAACAAACCTCCTAATGATAACAGGATTTTTTTGAAACCTAAAACACTTACAATGCGCTGTTCCAAATTATTCCGCACAGTAAGTTTCAAAACACTTTATAGGTTGTAAAGAACTGAAAATTGTAGTTTCTTGTGTTTGCAGCATATTTACTGAAATCAAAAGCTATTTCAATCAAACTTTTAACAACATTTTAACAGGTCACGTTACATTTTAACATGGGACCCTTTATTTGATAGCAGCTTTACAAGTCTTGCATCCATTGAACTTGTGAGTTTTTGGACAGTTTCTGCTTGAATTTGTTTGCAAGATGTCAGAATAGCCTCCCAGAGCTACTGTTTGGATGTAAACTGCCTCCCACCCTCATAGATCTTTTGCTTGAGGATGCTCCAAAGGTTCTCTTTTACAAAAAGCTTTATTGAAAAATAAGCAAAGATGAACAGACAATCGTAACAAAAATTCAATGACCAACATTTACATAGTACAATAAATGAAGGGAAGCTGGTGCAAGGCATGCATCAATAAAGGCAAAATCGGAAAAGTTTACATAGGTGCCCGGAGGGAGGGGATGGGGAGGGAGGTTGGGAGAGAACGGGCAACAGACCTTTGTGGGCAATGATAATGTAAACTCCAAAGGGAAGTATTGCTATATCAACATTATAATAAACAGGAAAGGCCCGAGAAAAGGCCGCATCAAAAAACAGCACATATTCATGACCTAGAATTTAAAAAGAAATCTAGATTGCATAAATAGCCTTACGAATGCAGCGTAGAGAACAGGAGGTACAATCCGTAAATTATGTTTAAGAGCAGAGTAAACAGAAGAGTAGAAAAAGACAAATAGTAGAGAGACATGGACAACACACACAGACACACAAAAAAAAAAAAAAAAAAGGGGGGAGAGGGAGGGGCCCTGGGGGGATCACAGCAGAATCCATCCTCATATCGATAGAAGGGACTGGTCGAATCTCGAGGGCTGGGCTACGTCCAGCCAGGGACGCCATATCTGCAGAAATTTTGTATGGGTATCCAATAATATGGCCGTCAGTTTTTCATTGACCATTATGAAGTTCATCCGGTTTTTGACAGCCTCAAAGCTAAGAACAGGAGTCTTCCAAGCCCTCGCAATCGTCAACTTAGTTGCCATAAATAAATGTGATGCCAGTTGCCGTTCAGAGCGGAGAAGGCCCTCTGGTGGTTTAAATAGAAGCGCTTCATATGGATTACGCTTAATGTCTGTATGAAGAATAGTGCGGAGGAGGGCATACACCCTAATCCACAACCTGCTTACCTTAGGACAAGTCCACCAGATATGTGCCATGGTACCTAATTGCTGACATCCCCGAAAACAAACCGGGGAATAGGTAGGAATAAAACTAGCTAGACGGGCAGGCGTATAATACCATCGGTATAGAATTTTGTAGGCATTCTCAAGAATAATAACATTCCTGGAACACTTAGATAATGTTTGGGTCATGAGCTGCCAGTCTTGTTGATCCAGGGTTCCCCCTAATTCCGACTGCCAACGCTGATGGTAGGAACGAACCGGAGGGGTTCTATATGACATAATGGAAGAATAAATCAGGGAGATCAGACCTGGAGCATGAGGTCTATGTCTACACTGGCTTTCAAAAGGGGATAAACGGTAAGGTCCTGGATGCGTACGTATTAGAGTATGAATAAAGTGACGAAGTTGAAGATAACCAAAATGTTCTCGGAGGGGAATGTTATAAGAAGAACGCAAAGTGTCAAAGGTAATTATTCTGGTGGGGGATAGGAGTGAATGAATATCATAAAAACCATGTGTCTGCCACCAGACAAACTGTCTAGGGTTATCCTTACCCGGAGGGAATAATGGGTTATGCAATAGACGTAGCAGAGGCAGATGAGGAGAGATAAGGCCAGCGGAGTATTTTATAGAATCCCAAAGACGAAGCGAAAGTGTCAGCGTTGGGCTAAGATTAGATGGACGCTGAGCATTAGGGAGCCAGGGCAAGGAGGGGAGCGGTATCGGGTGAGAGTCCATCATATCTACTACAGCCCACAGGGGGAAATGGTGAGAAGCATGAATATGAGCTAAAGGGGCAATGTTAGCCGCCAAATAATAGGACTGGAGATTTGGAACAGATAACCCGCCCGCATTCCGCCGCGCAAATAAAATGTGCTTGCTAATTCTAGGTCGAGAGGAGCCCCAAATAAAGGACAAAAGTTTTCGCTGATGTATACGCAATATATGCGAAGGTACTGAAACTGGCAGAACACGAAATAGGTATAATAGTTTAGGAAGGTAGGTCATACGGATTGCATTAATTCTGCCAAACCATGATAACGGGAAATGGGACCAAGAGGACAAAAGCTCAGTCAACTCATGAAAAACAGTGGGAAAGTTAGCCTGATACAGTCCATCATATGTCGGGGTAAGCTTAATTCCTAGATATGGTAAGGCCGAAAGCCATTGGAAGGGGAACGTTTGCTTCAAAGTAGTCAGAAGTGATGGTGGGAGGGTAACTGACATAGCTCTTGATTTAGCTGGATTGACGTGTAAACCTGAGAGGGTGGCAAAAGAATCAAGAACTGCTAGTAAATTAGGCAAAGTAATCCCCGGATTCGAGATTGACAATAATATGTCATCCGCAAACAACGATAATTTATGTTGGGAGCCCGCCACATCGATTCCCTTAATATCAGGATGTACACTGATTGCTTCTGCCAACGGTTCCAGGGCTAAGATAAAAAGTAAAGGGGAAAGCGGGCAGCCCTGCCTAGTACCTCTAGCAACCGAGAACGTAGAAGACTCAAATCCGTAGTATCTAAGCTTCGCTTGAGGGGATGTATATAGTGAAGAGATCCATCGCAAGAAGGAAGGACCGAAGCCAAAACGATGGAGGACCGACAGGAGATACGGCCAGGATAAAGTGTCAAAAGCCTTGTTGATGTCCAAGGATAAGAGCATCATATCGATTTTACGAGTATGGGCCAAATGTTGCAATTGTAAAATACGTCTAATGGCATCTCCGGCCTGCCTATGGGGAACAAATCCCACCTGATCCTTTTTAATCAGACGAGAAAGGAAGGAATTCAATCGAGTAGCCAAAATCTTAGTAAGAATCTTCATATCGATATTGGTAAGAGAGATAGGCCTATAATTAGCCCAGGAAGAATGATCTCGGTCCGGTTTAGGGATCATAACTACATTAGCAGTTAAAGAGTCCGGGGAAAAATTTGAACCTCCCTTCACCGCATTAAACATAGCGGCAAGGTGGGGAGCGAGCACATCAGCCAATTTCTTATAATATAGTGCCGTGTATCCATCAGGACCTGGGCGTTTGCCTGTTTTCAGTTCCGCTATACATTGCAAAACTTCAGATACTTGGATATTGCGATCCATCAGATCCTTATGGGCCGGTGTTAAAGTAGGTAATGACAAACTAGATAAGAAGTCAGAAATAGACTGAGGGTCAGCCCGGGTGGGATCAGAGTAAAGTTTAGCTAGTCTGTGCCGGAACTCCTCTAAAACCGTTACTGGGTTGCTCGTAAGGGTATTGTGACGAGTACGTAAAGATATCGGTTTAGGGTGTTGCGCAAAAGAACGCAATCTACGGGCCAACATAGAGTCTGGTTTGTTAGCTTTGCAATACCACTTCTGGCGAGTCCAACGTAAGGAGCGCTCAGCCTCATCTGTTAAACACAGATCCAACTCCAAAGGTTCTCAATAGGATTGAGGTCAGGGGAGGATGGAGGCCACACCATGTCTTTCTCTCCTTTTATCCCCATAGCAGCCATTGATGCAGAGGTATTCTTTGCAGCATGAGATGGTGCATTGTCATGCATGAAGATGATTTTATTACGGAAAGCATAGTTCTTCCTTCTGTACCAGGGAAGAAAGTGGTCAGTCATAAACTCCACATACTTTGCAGAGGTCATTTTTACACCTTCGGGGACCCTAAAGGCGCCGACTAGCTCTGTTCCCATGATTCCGGCCCAAAACATGACTCCACCACCGCCTTGCTGACGTCGCAGCCTTGTTGGAACAGGGTGGCCGTCCACCAACCATCCACTACTCCATCCATTTGGACCATCCAGGGTTGCACGACACTCATCAGTGAACAGGACTGTTTGAAAATTAGTCTTCATGCATTTTTCTGCCCAATGCAGCTGTTTCTGCTTGTGAGCATTGGTTAGTGGTGGCCGAATAGAAGGTTTATGCACAGTTGCAAGACTCTGGAGGACTCTACACCTTGTTGTCCGTGGGACTCCAGAGGCACAAGCAGCTTCAAATATCTGTTTGCTGCTATGTAATGGTATTTTAGCAGCTGCTCTCTTGATCCGATGCATGGATCTGGCAGAAATCTTCCTCAATGTGCCTTTATCTGCACGAACCCGTCTGTGCTCTGAATCAGCCACAAATCTCTTAATAGTGCGATGATCACGCTTAAGTTTTCGTGAAATATCGAATGTTTTGATACCTTGTCCAAGGCATTGAACTATTTCACTCTTTTTGGCAGCAGAGAGATCCTTTTTCTTCCCCATATTGCTTGAAAACGGTGCTCTGCTTAATAATGTGGAACGCCCTCCTTCAGTAGTGTTTCCTTAAATTGGGCTCACCTGCTAATCTAATTATCACAGGTGTCCGAGATTGTGTTCAGTGATCAAAAGAGCCCTGACACACAATGCCATCCATGAGTTAAACTGAAAAACAAAATATTTAATCTTTGTGACACTTAAATAGAATTTGCATAATAATTTGGAACAGGGTGTATTCCTCCCTCTGACCAACAATGAGGTATTATTCCTCCCATCAGTGATGGACTATTCCTTTCACTGACACCAGCTATGTTTTTTGTGTTAAGTGTTAAGCTAAGTGTTTTTTTTTTTTGTTTTTTTTTTTTTAGATTCCTGGAAGTTTGCAGGAATGGTCAGTGATAAGCTGGTGGTTACTCGGCAGGGAAGAGACCCAGACAGACACAGGTGGATATACCGTATTTTTTGCTCCATAAGATGCACCTAGGTTTTAGAGGAGGAAAACAAGAAAAAAAATATTTTGACCCAATGGACTGCAGACATAATACAGGAGATGACCAGAGACTGCGGACATACTACAGGAGATGACCAGAGACTGCGGACATAGTACAGGAGATGACCAGAGACTGCGGACAAACTACAGGAGATGACCGGAGACTGCAGACACAGTACAGGAGATGACCAGAGACTGCAGACACAGTACAGGAGATGACCAGAGACTGCGAACACAGTAGAGGGGATGAGCAGAGACTGCGGTCACAGTACAGGGGATGAGCAGAGACTGCGGTCACAGTACAGGGGATGAGCAGAGACTGCGGTCACAGTACAGGGGATGAGCAGAGACTGCGGTCACAGTACAGGGGATGAGCAGAGACTGCGGTCACAGTACAGGGGATGAGCAGAGACTGCGGTCACAGTACAGGGGATGAGCAGAGACTGCGGTCACAGTACAGGGGATGAGCAGAGACTGCGGTCACAGTACAGGGGATGAGCAGAGACTGCGGTCACAGTACAGGGGATGAGCAGAGACTGCGGTCACAGTACAGGGGATGAGCAGAGACTGCTGACACAGTACAGGGGATGAGCAGAGACTGGTGACACAGTACAGGGGATGAGCAGAGACTGCGGACACAGTACAGGGGATGAGCAGAGACTGCGGACCTTTGGGGAGGGAGGGGTAGCAGGTACCCACTCCCACTTGCACTGAGTTGTCCTCCCTCCCCGTCTTCTGGGACACTGACAGGTCCCAGAAGACTGCTGGACCACTCACAGAGAGCAACACTTCTCATGCATGCGCAGTGGGCACCCGGCTGTCACAGCCTGGTGCCCACACTAAAGATGCCGGTGCTGGGAGAGAAGACTGTAGAGCTCTGGACCGAGGAACAGGTAAGGGCTCTGCTGCAGAGAAGAGCCGAGTGGCCGGCCAGGTATTCTGACACGGCGGCAGCAGGAATACCAGACCGGCTGCTCCATATTCGCTCCATAAGATGCACAGACATTTTTCTCCATTTTTTTTTTTTGGGGGGGTAATGCATCTTATGGAGCAAAAAATACGGTATATCAAATGTCTTTTTCCAGCCAATTGCTTTTCCGGGGGGTTTCACATTGTTTCTAATATATGGGTAAATTTAAGAGCTGTTTTGAAAGATGGATGGGTCCCTATTCAACTGTGCATTTCCTAGCCCCGTGGAAGACCACGCTTTTAGGATGGTCTAATATTTAATAAAATACAGCCTGTGAATTGCCCAGGGAGCAGCATTAACATTGTGGCTTGTAGTACATCCATAATTTTATACTAATAAGCTGTGTATTGGGTCTGTGCACAGGATGGGTCTCTCCATGGTGTTTGGGTGACAGGTTCTCTTTGATAAAATTCAACCTTCATTCTTCCTTGCAAAGTAAACGCATGAAGGTTAAATTAATCTGCACATTCAGGATAAAGCGACAGGTTCACCATAATGCCAACCTCCACAAATGCAAATACTTTCCTGGTTTTTGCTCCTCAGCCAATCTGTTCAGTTGGAAATGAAAGTAAAGCCCCGAAGGAGTGGTGTTTGTGAAGTCATGCTGGTGCTTGTTGAAGGGGGGGAATTGTTGGGAAAGGGTGAGGGATTACAGGAAACATTGATTTTCTCTTTTTTTAATCAACATACAGGATAAATTTAAAGTGATGTAAGGTTGTACTTTTTTTTAAGGCAAACCGCTCCAATCCTCTTCTTTTTTGTGTCATGTCCTCCTGCAGTCAATTCAATTTGTTCATTCTTCTTCTCTTTTCCAACAGATGGAGCGCAAGACTCCATGTCACTACCTGGGAACCATGAATGCTGTGCCCAGTGGGATGAAGCTCCATGACCTCAGAATCCCCATCCTCCTTCCCTCCTGATCACTGCAGTAAAAGTCGCCAACAGACTCATTCTATCCATCCATCCATCCATCCTGCATTGCTGCTCTGTGCACCTTCATGTACGTAGTCATGATTTCTGTGTGCAGTGTTTAATTTTATTAAATTTAGACCTTTCCCACTGGCTGCTGTAGTTTTTCTTCTAGTTTGTGGTGAACAAACAAAATGCTATTCGTGTTAGCTACAATAGACTTGCTCAGTATCTAAACCAGCGGTCACTAAATGGCGGACCACAGTCCGAGAACGGCCCCAAAATGCTCCCTTCTGGACCGCCAGCCTGCAATGACAGATCTGCCGCTGAGCAGGGCGGTCCTCACAGCAACATGACATCACGTGTGTGCGCCCCGCCCCTTGCAGCTCACTGTCTCTCCGGCTCCCTCTCCCTGCCTGTACACAAGCATTCTTCAGCAAGGATCCTGACACAGCTCCTGTCTGCCCTTAAGGTAGGGTGTAGTCTTACAGGGGCACTCTGATGGGCACATTTAATGTTAGAGTCATGCTGATGGGCACATTTAATGTTAAGGTGCACTGTGATGGACACAACATAGAATGTGCCCATCAGAGTGCCCCTTACTATAAATGTGCCCATCAGAGTGCCCCTTACTATAAATGTGCCCATCAGAGTGCCCCTTAATATAAATGTACCCATCAGAGTGCCCCTTACTATAAATGTGCCCATCAGAGTGCCCCTTACTATAAATGTGCCCATCAGAGTGCCCCTTACTATAAATGTGCCCATCAGAGTGCCCCTTACTATAAATGTGCCCATCAGAGTGCCCCTTATTTTATGTTAAGGGTGCACTCTGACGGCCCCATGTTATGTTAAGGGGGCACTCTGACGGCCCCATGTTATGTTAAGGGGGCACTTTGACGGGCCCATGTTATGTTAAGGGGGCACTCTGACGGGCACATACTGTGGAAAGGGGCACTCTGATGGGGAATATGATTTAAAGGGGTACTCTGAGTGAAAGGGGGCACTCTGATGGGAATACCTGATGTAAGGTGGCACTGTGATGGGGACACCTGTTGTAAAGGGGGCACTCTGATGGGCACACCTGATGTGATGGGAATACATGATGTAAAGTTGCACTCTGATGGCGACACTTAGTGTAAGGGGGTGCACTGATGGGCACACTCTATTTGGACCTCGGCCAGAAGAAAATTTTAGTAACCGGACTTCTTGAATTTTAATTCAATACCCCTGATCTAAAAAACTGTTATTGATCATCCTAAATTGGTGTAGTGACTCCTCCTGGCTAGAAAAGGAAAAACCTCCAGCACAGAGGTGGGCTGATATTACCCCAGGGTGGATCCATGGCCGCAGTGGAGAGTTACAGTGATGAAGGGCACCTAGCACTTTAGTATTTTATAGTATTCTGCTCTGGCTCATAAGAGAGAGAGGATTAGGGATTGAGATACCTCCAGCAACATGGGTTCAAAACGTCATCACACTCTCTGAGGGCAGACTCCAATCTTCCTCCAACAGGACTTCTTTTCCTGGCTCTCCAGCTTGGGTACTGTATGCTCCTTGACCTGGCAAGGCAGCTTGAGGATTTTCCTTGTGGTTTACCAAGACTGACATAAATATCTATAATCTAGTATTGCTGCAGCTCCCTTTTTTATTGCCCAAAGCGTCAGTGATTCCTAGTAGCAGCAGCCAGGAACACCAACACTGAGTTTAGGGGAGAGCCAAGTAAAAGACTATTGATCAACCTGGCAGAACTAAATTTACTAGTCACCTCTGTTTATGGCAGGGTGGCTACACTGGGCAAGTTGAAATGAGCAGATCGGTTATCAGGAAAAAACACATAAATACATTTTAAAAAAAAAGGTGAAATTATTCTTTAACTCTGTTTTGCAGATAAAAAAAATGTGCATTTATTATTTATTTTTTTACTTGGAGCCTAGAAAGCATTGCACCCACAATTAGCAGATACAGGTGCCATGCAGGACTCCTGTAGACCTGTCAGTGTATCTGTGTGCTCCTACCTCATACAGGCAAGATGATACACACTGACAGACAGGAAGAGACAAAGAACTACCACAGTGCTCAACAGCTCCGTGGTAGTTCATTGAGAACTACAAGCCAACAGCCGCAAAGGCTATCCTGACTTGTAGTTTTCCATTCACTGAAATCTGTAAATGAATGATGCGACCGAGCAGGAGGAGCCCCACATGGTTGCATTTAAAAAAAAAAAAAAAATAGTAACCGCTATCAGGGGAAAGATCTGCTCGCTGTGACTAGATGCAGCAGAGCGGGCCCCGGGAACATGTTGCATGTTCCCAAAGATTAACTTATCCTTTAACTTTGAGTTAAACCTGCATGCCAGAGATGGAGGCAGCTGATGTGATGTGCAACTCGCCATCCTTACTGGAGCTGTTGTATTCTCAGCCTTACTTTTGGCATTTTTATGTGGCTGACCAGTAAAGAGGGGGGGGGGGGGTAGGATGAAACCCAAGCTTTCCCATGCAATTATTTTGCAGGTAAAACAAATGTGCATTCATTCATTTATTTATTTGTTTTGGTGCATGTAAAACATTGCACCCCGTGATCAGCAGATCGCTGGTGCAATGACAGGCTCCTGCAGGTTGCCATTGTATCTGTCTGCTCGTTCCTCATATGGACAGGCAGTTACACGATGACAGGAAGACTCAATGAACTGCCTAGAGCACTCACTAGCACCCTGGTAGTTCAAGAACTGCAAGCCGTCAGACGCAAAGACTGTTGATACTTGTAGTTCATTAATTTACATTCTGACCACACGGCTGCATTCTTTTCAAATTGTGACAGCTAGCGCTGAGAGAAGATCCCTGGCCCGCTGTCACAGGTGGGGGGGGGATTGGTGACCCTAAAGTGTGTGGAACTTGTAACAAACCTTTAAGTTGCATGAAACCTTTCCTGCCAATATGTCTGGACCTGATTGGCATATTGCCTCTTTATTGTATGCTCTGTATAAGAAGTGCCAATATACTGGATGTGCTATACTCAGATTTGGGCAAGAAGAGGAGATTACTGTATAAATCTGCTTTATGGGTCAGTCCACCTAAAATGGATATTTTAATTATGGGTGGTGATTAGTAAATGGAGACCCCTCATATCTTAGGAATTCACAGTCTTCTCCATAAAATTCTTGGCTATGATAATGCACTAAAAGTGCCTCACAGTTTCTACCACTGTGCCGTGTGTTGCTGTTGGGCTTTGCTGACTGGACCCCCACCCATATCTTTGGGTTCCTTAAAGTGATATTAAAGGCAGATTAAGAAAAATAAATGTGTCATACTTACCTGCTCTGTGCATTGGTTTTGCACACAACATAAATATTAAATATTGGATGAAGCGCTCTGCTATAATAGTACTATACACAAAACCAAAATATTGTACAAATATATATAAAACAAAAAAAGAAAGTGACTAGTGCTTAATAAATATTATATGTGTAAACACAATAAAAATATATAATTCATATAAAACCAGTCTGCCCCCAAGTGGCTAAAAACTGGTTAAACATGTGCACACACGACTTAAATAAGGGTGACCAAGTGCTTACTTACATATATAATGTCTTAATAAATATAATAAAAAATCACAGTGAATAATCTCAAAAAGTGCCAAGTGTTAAAATGCAATCAATATACATCTAATATCATCATGTGCAAAATCATGCTATCATTCTTCTGTGAAAATTAAGATATAAATAGGTGCTTCTTCATCAAAATTGTGCTCAGACCAAGGTGTCACTCCAGTGCATCAATCCTAAATATCCAGAGTGCCTCCTCACCTCCAACATTCGACCCCTAGAGGTCACAGATCATTTATTTAAATGATGTTCTAGACCGACACCAGGATATATCTTGTCCCCACGACTCAAAATCTTATTATATAAGATGACTCAGCCATATATCCATGGACCATGGAAGATTAAGCAAAAAGAGAGATCTCCATTGCGCAATATGTAACGATTATTAAATATAAAGACCAGACGAATAACTCACATGCTCCTAGTAGTTAACAAGCGGTTCCCCCATATCCTATGGGAGTAATAGGAAATCACGTTTGGCAAAAACCGGAAGTGCGTCACCGGAAACACGTCACCGAGCTCCACCCGGAAATGACGGAATATGAGGGCACTCGAGCAGGCTCACTCCTGAGCTGCTGCTGTGTGTGACCATTTACACACACACAGCATGGCTTGGCTCCATTCCTGGAATGAGGGGGGGCTCAGGGAAGTGGGGGCTGCTGTACACAAGTCTGTTTTTAACTTCATGTATTCAAGATAAAAAACGTTGAGCCTTTACAACCACTTTAACCACTTGCCCTCCAGAGGATCCCCCCACTCCTGACCAGGCCCTGTTTTGCGATATGGCGCTGTGTTAATTTAACTGACAATTGTGCAGTCATGCAACGCTGCACCCAAATGAAATTTGTCCTTTTCCCACAAATAGAGCTTTCTTTCTGTGGTATTTGATCGCTTGTGCGTTTTTTATTTTTTGAAAAAAAACCAATATTTTTAACGTTTTGCTTTTAAACACGTCTCCTCTTCTTCCTTCTCCTTTTCTTCTTCCTGCTTTTTCTTCTTTTTCTTTTCTTCCTCTTTCTTCTTCTTTTTCTTTTCCTCCTTCTTTTTTTCCTCTTTCTTCTTCTTTTTCTTTTTTTTTTCTTTCGTCTTTTCCTCTTCTTTCGTCTTTTCCTCTTCTTTCTTCTTTTCCTCTTCTTTTCTTTTTTCTTTTCCTCTTCTTTTCATCTTCTTTTCCTCTTCTTTCTTCTTTTCCTCTTTGCTTCTTTCTTCTTTTCCTCTGCTTTCTTCTTTTCTTTCTTCTTTTCATCTTCTACTTTTCTTGATTCTTTTCCTCTTCTTCTTTTCCTCTTCTTTTTTTTCTTCTTTTCCTCTTCTTTTTTGTCTTCTTTCCTCTTCTTTTCTGTCTTCTTTTCCTCTTCTTTTCTGTCTTCTTTTCCTCTTCTTTTCTGTCTTCTTTTCCTCCTTCTTTTCCTCTTCTTTTCCTCTTCTTTCTTCTTTTCCTCTTCTTTTCTGTCTTCTTTTACTCCTTCTTTTCCTCTTCTTTTCTTCTTCTTTTCCTCTTCTTTTTTGTCTTCTTTTCCTCTTCTTTTCTTTCTTCTTTTCCTCCTTCTTTTCCTCTTCTTTTCTTTCTTCTTTTCTGTCTTCTTTTACTCCTTATTTTCCTCTTCTTTTCCTCTTCTTTCTTCTTCTTTTCCTCTTCTTTTTTGTCTTCTTTTCTTCTTATTTTCCTCTTCTTTCTTCTTTTCCTCTTCTTTTCTTCTTATTTTCCTCTTCTTTCTTCTTTTCCTCTTCTTTTCTTTCTTCTTTTCTTCTGCTTTCTTCTTTTCCGTTGCTTTCTTCTTTCCTTTCTTCTATTCCTTCTCTTTCTTCTTTTCCTCTTCTTTTCTTCTTTCTTTTCTTCTTCTTTTTCTCTTCTTTTCTTTCTTCTTTTCCTTTTCTTTTCTTCTTTTCCTCTTCTTTTCTTTCTTCTTTTCCTCTTCTTTTCTTTCTTCTTTTCATCTTCTTTTCCAATTATTTTTCTCTTCTTTCTTCTTTTTCTTCTCTTTCTTCTTTTCCTTCTCTATTCCTTCTCTTTCTTCTTTTCCTCTTCTTTTCCTATTGTTTTCTTTATTTTCCTTTTCTTTCTTCTTTTCTTTTTTCTTTCTTCTATTCCTTCTCATTCTTCTTTTCCTCTTTTCTTCTTCTTCTTTTCCTCTTCTTTCCCTCTTTTTTTCTTGCTGCTTTTCCTCTTCTTTCTTCTTCTTTGCCTCTTCTTTCTTCTTTTTCTCCTTCTTTTCTTTCTTTTCCTCTTCTTACTTCTTCTTTTCCTCTTCTTTCTTCTTTTCTTTCTTCCTTCTTCTTTTCTTTCTTCCTTCTTCTTTTCCTTCTCTTTCTTCTTTTCCTCTTCTTTTCTTGCTTCTTTTCCTCTTCTTTTCTTCTTCTTTTCCTCTTTTCTTCTTCTTTTCCTCTTTTCTGCTTCTTTTCCTCTTCTTTCTTCTTTTATTTCTTCTTTCTTCTTTTCTTTCTCTTTCTTCTTTTCTTTCTTCTATTCCTTCTCTTTCTTCTTTTCCTCTTCTTTTCTTTCTTCTTTTCCTCTTCTTTTCCTTTTCTTTTCTTTCTTCTTTTCCTTTTCTTTTCTTTCTTCTTTTCCTTTTCTTTTCTTTCTTCTTTTCCTTTTCTTTTCTTTCTTCTTTTCCTTCTTTTTTCCTCTTCTTTCTTCTTTTCTTTTTTCTTTCTTCTTTTCCTTCTCTTTATTCTTTTCTTTCTTCTATTCCTTCTCTTTATTCTTTTCTTTCTTCTATTCCTTCTCTTTATTCTTTTCGTCTTCTTTTTTTCTTTTCCTCTTCTTTTCCCCTTCTTCTTTTCCTCTTCTTTTCTTTCTTCTTTTCCTCTTCTTTTCTTTCTTCTTTTTCTCTTCTTTTCTTTCTTCTTTTCCTCTTCTTTTCTTTCTTCTTTTCCTCTTCTTTTCTTTCTTCTTTTCCTCTTCATTTCTTTCTTCTATTCCTTCTCTTTCTTCTTTTCCCTTTCTTCTTTTCTTCATTTCTTTCTTCTTTTCCTCTTCATTTCTTTCTTCTTTTCCTCTTCTTTCTTCTTTTCCCTTTCTTCTTTTCTTTCTTCTATTCCTTCTTTTCCTCTTCTTTTCTTCTTTTCCTCTTCTTTTCTTCTTTTCCTTTTCTTTTTTCTTCATTTCCTTTTCTTTTTTCTTCATTTCCTCTTCTTTTCTTTCTTCTTTTCCTCTTCTTTTCTTGCTTCTTTTCTTGCTTCTTTTCCTCTTTTTTTCTTGCTTCTTTTCTTGCTTCTTTTCCTCTTCTTTTCTTGCTTCTTTTCCCCTTCTTTTCTTTCTTTTCCTCTTCTTTCTTCTTTTCTTTCTTCCTTCTTCTTTTCCTCTTCTTTCTTCTTCTTTTCCTCTTCTTTTCTTCTTCTTTCTTCTTCTTTTTTCTTCTTCTTTTCCTCTTCGTTTCTTTCTTCTTTTCCTCTTCTTTTCTTTCTTCTTTTCCTCTTCTTTCTTCTTTTCTTTCTTTCTTCCTTCTTCTTTTCCTTCTC
Source organism: Staurois parvus (assembly GCF_062004578.1). Taxonomy (NCBI): domain Eukaryota; kingdom Metazoa; phylum Chordata; class Amphibia; order Anura; family Ranidae; genus Staurois; species Staurois parvus. The sequence goes on along the minus strand of NW_028321633.1, from coordinate 27,854 downwards.
TTTCTTCTTTTCCTCTTCTTTTCCTCTTTCTTCTTTTCTTTCTTCTTTTCTTTCTCTTATTTTCTTTCTTCTATTCCTTCTCTTTCTTCTTTTCCTCTTCTTTTCTTTCTTCTTTTCCTCTTCTTTCTTCTTTTCTTTCTTCTTTTCCTCTTTCTATTCCTTCTCTTTCTTCTTTTCCCCTTCTTCTTTTCCTCTTCGTTTCTTTCTTCTTTTCCTCTTCGTTTCTTTCTTCTTTTCCTCTTCTTTTCTTTCTTCTTTTCCTCTTCTTTTCTTTCTTCTTTTCCTCTTCTTTCTTCCTTATTCTTTTCCTCTTCTCTTCTTGCTTCTTTTCCTCTTCTCTTCTTGCTTCTTTTCCTCTTCTTTTCTTCTTCTTTTCCTCTTTCTTCTTTTCTTTCTTCTTTTCTTTCTCTTTCTTCTTTCTCTTTCTTCTATTCCTTCTCTGTCTTCTTTTCCTTTTCTTTCTTCTTTTCCTCTTCTTTTCTTGCTTCTTTTCCTCTTCTTCTTTTCTTCTTCTTTTCCTCTTCTTTCTTCTTTTCTTTCTTCTTTCTCTTTCTCTTTCTTCTTTTCTTTCTCTTTCTTCTTTTCTTTCTTCTATTCCTTCTCTTTCTTCTTTTCCTTTTCTTTTCTTTCTTCTTTTCCTCTTCTTTCTTTTTTCCTCTTCTTTCTTCTTTTGTTTCCCTTCTTTTTTTTCTTTTCTTTCTTCTATTCCTTCTCTTTATTCTTTTCCTCTTCTTCTTTTCCTCTTCTCTTCTTCTTTCTTTTCTTCTTTTCCTCTTCTTTTCTTGCTGCTTTTCTTCTTCTTTTCTTGCTTCTTTTCCTCTTCTTTTCTTGCTTCTTTTCCTCTTCTTTTCTTGCTTCTTTTCCTCTTCTTTTCTTGCTTCTTTTCCTCTTCTTTTCTTGCTTCTTTTCCTCTTCTTTTCTTGCTTCTTTTCCTCTTCTTTTCTTGCTTCTTTTCCTCTTCTTTCTTCTTTTCCTCCTTCTTTTCCTCTTCTTTCTTCTTTTCCTTCTTCTATTCCTTCTCTTTCTTCTTTTCCCTTCTTCTTTTCCTCTTCTTTTTTATTTCTTTTCCTCTTCTTTTCTTTCTTCTTTTCCTCTTCTTTTCTTTCTTCTTTTCCTTCTTCTATTCCTTCTCTTTCTTCTTTTCCCCTTCTTCTTTTCCTCTTCTTTTCTTCTTTCTTTTCTTCTTCTTTTCTTTCTTCTTTTCCTCTTCTTTTCTTTCTTCTTTTCCTCTTCTTTTCTTTCTTCTTTTCCTCTTCTTCTTTTCTTTCTTCTTTTTCTCTTCTTTTCTTTCTTCTTTTTCTCTTCTTTTCTTTCTTCTTTTTCTCTTCTTTTCTTTCTTCTTTTTCTCTTCTTTTCTTTCTTCTATTCCTTTTCTTTTCTTCTTTTCCTCTTCTTTTCTTTCTTCTTTTCCTCTTCTTTTCATCTTCTTTTCCAATTATTTTCCTCTTCTTTTCTTCTTTTCTTTCTTCTTTTCCTCTTCTTTTCTTTCTTCTTTTTCTCTTCTTTTCTTTCTTCTTTTCCTTTTCTTTTCTTCTTTTCCTCTTCTTTTCTTTCTTCTTTTCCAATTATTTTCTCTTCTTTCTTCTTTTTCTTCTCTTTCTTCTTTTCCTTCTTCTATTCCTTCTCTTTCTTCTTTTCTTCTTTTTTTTTCCTCTTTTCCTCTTCTTTTTTTCTTCTTTTCCTCTTCTTTTCTTTCTTCTTTTCCTCTTCTTTTCTTTCTTCTTTTCTTTTCCTTTCTTCTTTTCTTTTTTCTTTCTTCTATTCCTTCTCTTTCTACTTTTCTTTCTTTTCCTCTTCTTTTCTTTCTTCTTTTCTTCTTCTTTCTTCTTTTCCTCTTCTATTCCTTCTCTTTCTTCTTTTCCTCTTCTTTTCTTTCTTCTTTTCCTTTTCTTTCTTCTTTTTCTTCTTTTCTTTTTTCTTCTTTTCTTTTTTCTTCTTTTCCTTCTCTTTCTTCTTTTCTTTCTTCTATTCCTTCTCTTTCTTCTTTTCTTTCTTCTATTCCTTCTCTTTCTTCTTTTCCCCTTCTTCTTTTCCTCTTTTCTTCTTTTTTTCTTCTTTTCCTCTTCTTTTCTCTCTTGTTTTCCTCTTCTTTTTTTCTTCTTTTCTGTCTTCTTTCTTCTTCTTTTCCTCCTGCTTTTCCTCCTTCTTTTCCTCTTCTTTTCTTTCTGCTTTTCCTTTGCTTTCTTCTTTTCTTTCTTCTATTCCTTCTCTTTCTGCTTTTCCTCTTCTTTCTTTTCTTCTTCTTTTCCTCTTCTTTTCTTTCTTCCTTTCCTATTTTTTTTTCTTTCTTTTCCTTTTCTTTTGTTCTTCTTTTCCTCTGCTTTCTTCTTTTCCTCTGCTTTCTTCTTTTCCTTCTTCTATTCCTTCTCTTTCTTCTTTTCCTCTTCTTCTTTTCCTCTTCTTTTCCTCTTTTTTTTTCTTCTTTTCCTCTTCTTTTCTCTCTTGTTTTCCTCTTCTTTTTTTCTTCTTTTCTGTCTTCTTTTCCTCTGCTTTTCTTTCTGCTTTTCCTCCTTCTTTTCCTCTTCTTTCTTCTTCTTGTCCTCTTCTTTCTTCTTTTCTTTCTTCTATTCCTTCTCTTTCTTCTTTTCTTTCTTCTTTTCTTTCTTCTTTTCTTTCTTCTTTCTTCTTTTCCTCTTCTTTTCTTTCTTCTTTTCCTCTTCTTTTCTTTCTTCTTTTCCTCTTCTTTTCTTTCTTTTTTTCCTCTTCTTTTCTTCTTTTTTTCCTCTTCTTTTCTTCTTCTTTTCCTCTTCTTTCTTCTTTTCCTCTTCTTTCTTCTATTCCTTCTTCTATTCCTTCTCTTTCTTCTTTTCCCTTCTTCTTTTCCTCTTCTTTTTTATTTCTTTTCTTTCTTCTTTTCCTCTTTTTTTCTTTCTTCTTTTTCTCTTCTTTTTCTCTTCTTTTCTTTCTTCTTTTCCTTTTCTTTTCTTCTTTTCCTCTTCTTTTCTTTCTTCTTTTCCTCTTCTTCTTTTCTTTCTTCTTTTCATCTTCTTTTCTTTCTTCTTTTCCTCTTCTTTTCTTTCTTCTTTTCATCTTCTTTTCTTTCTTCTTTTCCTTCTTCTATTCCTTCTCTTTCTTCTTTTCCCCTTCTTCTTTTCCCCTTCTTCTTTTCATCTTCTTTTCTTCTTTCTTTTCTTCTTCTTTTCTTTCTTCTTTTTCTCTTCTTTTCTTTCTTCTTTTCCTCTTCTTTTCTTTCTTCTTTTCCTCTTTTTTTTTCTTCTTTTCCTCTTCATTTCTTTCTTCTATTCCTTCTCTTTCTTCTTTTCCCTTTCTTCTTTTCTTCATTTCTTTCTTCTTTTCCTCTTCATTTCTTTCTTCTTTTCCTCTTCTTTCTTCTTTTCCCTTTCTTCTTTTCTTTCTTCTATTCCTTCTTTTCCTCTTCTTTTCTTCTTTTCCTCTTCTTTTCTTCTTTTCCTTTTCTTTTTTCTTCATTTCCTCTTCTTTTCTTTCTTCTTTTCCTCTTCTTTTCTTGCTTCTTTTCTTGCTTCTTTTCCTCTTCTTTTCTTGCTTCTTTTCCCCTTCTTTTCTTTCTTTTCCTCTTCTTTCTTCTTTTCTTTCTTCCTTCTTCTTTTCCTCTTCTTTTCCTCTTCTTTTCCTCTTCTTTTCCTCTTCTTTTCCTCTTCTTTTCCTCTTCTTTTCCTCTTCTTTTCTTCTTCTTTCTTCTTCTTTTTTCTTCTTCTTTTCCTCTTCGTTTCTTTCTTCTTTTCCTCTTCTTTTCTTTCTTCTTTTCCTCTTCTTTCTTCTTTTCTTTCTTTCTTCCTTCTTCTTTTCCTTCTCTTTCTTCTTTTCCTCTTCTTTTCCTCTTTCTTCTTTTCTTTCTTCTTTTCTTTCTCTTATTTTCTTTCTTCTATTCCTTCTCTTTCTTCTTTTCCTCTTCTTTTCTTTCTTCTTTTCCTCTTCTTTCTTCTTTTCTTTCTTCTTTTCCTCTTTCTATTCCTTCTCTTTCTTCTTTTCCCCTTCTTCTTTTCCTCTTCGTTTCTTTCTTCTTTTCCTCTTCGTTTCTTTCTTCTTTTCCTCTTCTTTTCTTTCTTCTTTTCCTCTTCTTTTCTTTCTTCTTTTCCTCTTCTTTCTTCCTTATTCTTTTCCTCTTCTCTTCTTGCTTCTTTTCCTCTTCTCTTCTTGCTTCTTTTCCTCTTCTTTTCTTCTTCTTTTCCTCTTCTTTCTTCTTTTCTTTCTTCTTTTCTTTCTCTTTCTTCTTTCTCTTTCTTCTATTCCTTCTCTGTCTTCTTTTCCTTTTCTTTCTTCTTTTCCTCTTCTTTTCTTGCTTCTTTTCCTCTTCTTCTTTTCTTCTTCTTTTCCTCTTCTTTCTTCTTTTCTTTCTTCTTTCTCTTTCTCTTTCTTCTTTTCTTTCTCTTTCTTCTTTTCTTTCTTCTATTCCTTCTCTTTCTTCTTTTCCTTTTCTTTTCTTTCTTCTTTTCCTCTTCTTTCTTTTTTCCTCTTCTTTCTTCTTTTGTTTCCCTTCTTTTTTTTCTTTTCTTTCTTCTATTCCTTCTCTTTATTCTTTTCCTCTTCTTCTTTTCCTCTTCTCTTCTTCTTTCTTTTCTTCTTTTCCTCTTCTTTTCTTGCTGCTTTTCTTCTTCTTTTCTTGCTTCTTTTCCTCTTCTTTTCTTGCTTCTTTTCCTCTTCTTTTCTTGCTTCTTTTCCTCTTCTTTTCTTGCTTCTTTTCCTCTTCTTTCTTCTTTTCCTCCTTCTTTTCCTCTTCTTTCTTCTTTTCCTTCTTCTATTCCTTCTCTTTCTTCTTTTCCCTTCTTCTTTTCCTCTTCTTTTTTATTTCTTTTCCTCTTCTTTTCTTTCTTCTTTTCCTTCTTCTATTCCTTCTCTTTCTTCTTTTCCCCTTCTTCTTTTCCTCTTCTTTTCTTCTTTCTTTTCTTCTTCTTTTCTTTCTTCTTTTCCTCTTCTTTTCTTTCTTCTTTTCCTCTTCTTTTCTTTCTTCTTTTTCTTTCTTCTTTTCTTTCTTCTTTTTCTTTCTTCTTTTCTTTCTTCTTTTTCTCTTCTTTTCTTTCTTCTTTTTCTCTTCTTTTCTTTCTTCTTTTTCTCTTCTTTTCTTTCTTCTTTTTCTCTTCTTTTCTTTCTTCTTTTTCTCTTCTTTTCTTTCTTCTTTTTCTCTTCTTTTCTTTCTTCTTTTTCTCTTCTTTTCTTTCTTCTTTTTCTCTTCTTTTCTTTCTTCTTTTCCTTTTCTTTTCTTCTTTTCCTCTTCTTTTCTTTCTTCTTTTCCTCTTCTTTTCATCTTCTTTTCCAATTATTTTCCTCTTCTTTTCTTCTTTTCTTTCTTCTTTTCCTCTTCTTTTCTTTCTTCTTTTTCTCTTCTTTTCTTTCTTCTTTTCCTTTTCTTTTCTTCTTTTCCTCTTCTTTTCTTTCTTCTTTTCCAATTATTTTCTCTTCTTTCTTCTTTTTCTTCTCTTTCTTCTTTTCCTTCTTCTATTCCTTCTCTTTCTTCTTTTCTTCTTTTTTTTTCCTCTTTTCCTCTTCTTTTTTTCTTCTTTTCCTCTTCTTTTCTTTCTTCTTTTCCTCTTCTTTTCTTTCTTCTTTTCTTTTCCTTTCTTCTTTTCTTTTTTCTTTCTTCTATTCCTTCTCTTTCTACTTTTCTTTCTTTTCCTCTTCTTTTCTTTCTTCTTTTCTTCTTCTTTCTTCTTTTCCTCTTCTATTCCTTCTCTTTCTTCTTTTCCTCTTCTTTTCTTTCTTCTTTTCCTTTTCTTTCTTCTTTTTCTTCTTTTCTTTTTTCTTCTTTTCTTTTTTCTTCTTTTCCTTCTCTTTCTTCTTTTCTTTCTTCTATTCCTTCTCTTTCTTCTTTTCTTTCTTCTATTCCTTCTCTTTCTTCTTTTCCCCTTCTTCTTTTCCTCTTTTCTTCTTTTTTTCTTCTTTTCCTCTTCTTTTCTCTCTTGTTTTCCTCTTCTTTTTTTCTTCTTTTCTGTCTTCTTTCTTCTTCTTTTCCTCCTGCTTTTCCTCCTTCTTTTCCTCTTCTTTTCTTTCTGCTTTTCCTTTGCTTTCTTCTTTTCTTTCTTCTATTCCTTCTCTTTCTGCTTTTCCTCTTCTTTCTTTTCTTCTTCTTTTCCTCTTCTTTTCTTTCTTCCTTTCCTATTTTTTTTCTTTCTTTTCCTTTTCTTTTGTTCTTCTTTTCCTCTGCTTTCTTCTTTTCCTCTGCTTTCTTCTTTTCCTTCTTCTATTCCTTCTCTTTCTTCTTTTCTTTCTTCTTTTCTTTCTTCTTTTCCTCTTCTTTCTTCTTTTCCTCTTCTTTTCTTTCTTCTTTTCCTCTTCTTTTCTTTCTTTTTTTCCTCTTCTTTTCTTCTTCTTTTCCTCTTCTTTCTTCTTTTCCTCTTCTTTCTTCTTTTCCTCTTCTTTCTTCTATTCCTTCTTCTATTCCTTCTCTTTCTTCTTTTCCCTTCTTCTTTTCCTCTTCTTTTTTATTTCTTTTCTTTCTTCTTTTCCTCTTTTTTTCTTTCTTCTTTTTCTCTTCTTTTTCTCTTCTTTTCTTTCTTCTTTTCCTTTTCTTTTCTTCTTTTCCTCTTCTTTTCTTTCTTCTTTTCCTCTTCTTCTTTTCTTTCTTCTTTTCATCTTCTTTTCTTTCTTCTTTTCCTCTTCTTTTCTTTCTTCTTTTCATCTTCTTTTCTTTCTTCTTTTCCTTCTTCTATTCCTTCTCTTTCTTCTTTTCCCCTTCTTCTTTTCCTCTTCTTTTCATCTTCTTTTCTTCTTTCTTTTCTTCTTCTTTTCTTTCTTCTTTTCCTCTTCTTTTCTTTCTTCTTTTCCTCTTCTTTTCTTTCTTCTTTTCCTCTTTTCTTTCTTCTTTTCCTCTTTTCTTTCTTCTTTTCCTCTTTTCTTTCTTCTTTTCCTCTTCTTTTCCAATTATTTTTCTCTTCTTTCTTCTTTTTCTTCTCTTTCTTCTTTTCCTTCTCTATTCCTTCTCTTTCTTCTTTTCCTCTTCTTTTCCTATTGTTTTCTTTATTTTCCTTTTCTTTCTTCTTTCTTTTTTCTTTCTTCTTTCTTTTTTCTTTCTTCTTTTCCTCTTTTCTTCTTCTTCTTTTCCTCTTCTTTCTTCTTTTCCTCTTCTTTTCTCCTTTTTTTCCTCTTCTTTCTTCTTTTCTTTCTTCTTTTCCTCTTCTTTTCTTTCTTCTTTCTTTCTTCTATTCCTTCTCTTTCTTCTTTTCCTCTTTTCTTCTTCTTCTTTTCCTCTTTTCTGTCTTCTTTTCCTCTTCTTTTCTGTCTTCTTTTCCTCTTCTTATCTGTCTTCTTTTCCTCTTCTTTCTTCTTTTCCTCTTCTTTCTTCTTTTCCTCTTCTTTTCTGTCTTCTTTTCCTCTTCTTTTCTGTCTTCGTTTCCTCTTCTTTTCTTTCTTCTTTTCCTTTTCTTTCTTTTTTCCCTCTTCTTTCTTCTTTTCCTTCTCTTTATTCTTTTCTTTCTTCTATTCCTTCTCTTTCTTCTTTGCCTCTTCTTTTCCTCTTCTTTTCTTCTTCTTTTCCTCTGCTTTCTTCTTTTCTTTCTTCTTTTGCTCTTCTTCTTTTCTTTTTCTTTTCCTGTTCTTTTCTTTCTTCTTTTCCTCTTCTTTTCTTTCTTCTTTTCCTCTTTTCTTCTTTTCCTCCTTTTTTTTTTCTTCTTTTCCTCTTCTCTTCTTTTCCTCTTTTTTTTTCTCTTCTTTTCCTCTTCTTTCTTCTTTTCCTTTTCTTTCTTCTTTTTCTTCTTTTCTTTTTCTTCTTTTCCTTCTCTTTCTTCTTTTCTTTCTTCTATTCCTTCTCTTTCTTCTTTTCCTTTTCTTCTTTTCCTCTTCTTTTCTTCTTTTTTTTCTTCTTTTCCTCTTCTTTTCTTTCTTCTTTTCCTCTTCTTTCTTCTTTTCCTTTTCTTTTCTTTCTTCTTTTCCTTTTCTTTTCTTTCTTCTTTTCCTATTCTTTCTTCTTTTCTTTCTCTTTCTTTTCTTTCTTCTATTCCTTCTCTTTCTTCTTTTCCCCTTCTTTTCTTCTTCTTTTCCTCTTCTTTTCTTTCTTCCTTTCCTCTTTTCCTCTGCTTTTCTTCTTCTTTTCCTCTTTTCCTTCTTCTATTCCTTCTCTTTCTTCTTTTCCTTCTTCTATTCCTTCTCTTTCTTCTTTTCCTCTTCTTCTTTTCCAATTCTTTTCTTCTTTTTTTTTCTTTTCCTCTTCTTTTCTTTCTTGTTTTCCTCTTCTTTTTTTTCTTTTCCTTTTCTTTTCTGTCTTCTTTTCCTCTCCTTTTCTTTCTGCTTTTCTTCCTTCTTTTCCTCTTCTTTCTTTTTTTTTTTCTTCTTTTCTTTCTTCTTTTCCTCTTCTTTTCTTTCCTCTTCTTTTCTTTCTTCTTTTCTTTCTTCTTTTCTTTTATCTTTTCCTCTTCTTTTCTTAGTCTTTTCCTCTTCTTTCTTCTTTTCCTCTTCTTTTCTTTCTTCTATTTCTTCTCTTTCTTCTTTTCCTTCTTCTTTTCCTCTTCTTTTCTTTCTTCTTTTCCTTCTTCTATTCCTTCTCTTTCTTCTTTTCCCCTTCTTCTTTTCTTCTTTCTTTTCTTCTTTTCCTTCTTCTATTCTTCTTCTTTTCCTCTTCTTTCTCCTTTTTTTCTTCTTTCTTCTTTTCCTCCTTTTCTTTCTTCTTTTCCTCTTCTTTCTTCTTCTTTTCCTCTTCTTTCTTCTTTTCTTTCTTCTTTACCTCCTTCTATTCCTTCTCTTTCTTCTTTTCCCCTTCTTCTTTTCCTCTTCTTTTCTTTCTTCTTTTCCTCTTCTTTTCCTCTTCTTTTCTTTCTTCTTTTCCTCTTCTTTTCTTCTTCTTTTCCTCTTCTTTACCTCCTTCTATTCCTTCTCTTTCTTCTTTTCTTTCTTCTTTTCCTCTTCTTTTCTTTCTTCTTTTCCTCTTCTTTCTTCTTTTCTTTCTTCTTTCTTCTTTTCCTTCTTCTTTCTTCTTTTCCTTCTTCTTTCTTCTTTTCCTTCTTCTTTTCCTCTTCTTTACTTGCTTCTTTTCCTCTTTTCTTTCTTCTTTTCCTTTTCTTTCTTTTTTCCTCTTCTTTCTTCTTTTCTTTTTTCTTTCTTCTTTTCCTTCTCTTTATTCTTTTCTTTCTTCTATTCCTTCTCTTTATTCTTTTCCTCTTCTTTTTTTCTTTTCCTCTTCTTCTTTTCCTCTTCTTTTTATTCTTCTTTTCCTCTTCTTTTCTTTCTTCTTTTCTTCTTCTTTCTTCTTTTCCTCTGCTTTCTTCTTTTCCTTTACTTTCTTCTTTTCCTTCTTCTATTCCTTCTCTTTTTTCTTTGCCTCTTCTTCTTTTTCTCTTTTCTTCTTTGCCTCTTCTTCTTTTCCTCTTTTTTTCTTTTCCTCTTCTTCTTTTTTTTCTTTTTTTTTTCTTCATTTCCTCTTCTTTTCTGTCTTCTTTTCCTCTTCTTTTCTTTCTTCGTTTCCTCTTCTTTTCTTCCTTTTTTTCCTTTCCTTTCTTCTTTTCCTTCTCTTTCTTCTTTTCTTTCTTCTATTCCTTCTCTTTTTTCTTTGCCTCTTCTTCTTTTTCTCTTCTTTGCCTCTTTTTCTTTACCTCTTTTTTTTTTTCTTTTCCTCTTCTCCTCTTTTCCTCTCTTTTTCTTCATCTTCTTTTCCTCTTCTTTTCTTTCTTCTTTTCCTCTTCTTTTCTTTCTTCTTTTCCTCTGCTTTCTTCTTTTCTTTCTTCCTTTCCTTCTCTTTATTCTTTTCCTCTTCTTTTCTTTCTTCTTTTCCTCTTCTTTTCTTTCTTCTTTTCCTATTTTTTTTTTCTTCTTTTCCTCTCCTTTTCTTTCTTCTTTTCCTCTTCTTTCTTCTTCTTTTTCTCTTCTTTCATCTTCTTTTCCTCTTCTTTCTACTTCTTTTCCTCTTCTTTCTTCTTCTTTTCCTCTTCCTCCTTCTTTTCTTTCTTCTTTTCCTCCTTTTCTTTCTTCTTTTCCTCTGCTTTCTTCTTTTCCTCTTCTTCTTTTCTTCTTTCTTTTCTTCTTTTCCTTTTCTTTTCTTTCTTCTTTTCCTCTTCTTTTCTTTTTTCTTTTCCTCTTCTTTTCTTTGTTTTCTTCTTCTCTTCATTTCTTCTTCTTTCCTTCTTTCTTTTTCTTCTCCCCTTCTTTCTTTCTTTCTTTCTCTTCTCCCTTTCTTCTTTCTTTTTTTTCTCCCTTTCTTCTTTCTTTTTCTTCTCCCTTTCTTCTTTCTTTTTCTTCTCCCTTTCTTCTTTCTTTTTCTTCTCCCTTTCTTCTTTCTTTTTCTTCTCCCTTTCTTCTTTCTTTTTCTTCTCCCTTTCTTCTTTCTTTTTCTTCTCCCTTTCTTCTTTCTTTTTCTTCTCCCTTTCTTCTTTCTTTTTCTTCTCCCTTTCTTCTTTCTTTTTTCCTCCTCCTCCTCCCATCATCTCCTCCTCCTCCCATCATCTCCTCCTCCTCCATTTCTATCTCCTCCATTATCCCCATCTCCTCCTCCATCATCCCCATCTGCTCTTCCTCCTCCATCTCTATCTCCTCCTTTTCCATCTCCTCCTCCATCATCTCCTCCTCTTCCATCTCCATTTCCTTCTCTTCCATCTCCTCCTTCTCTATCATCCCCATCTCCTCCTCCATCATCCCCATCTTCTCTTCCTCCTCCATCTCCTCCTCCTCCCCAATCTCTTCCTCCTCCTCCTATCTCTTCCTCCATCTCCTCCTCCTCCATCATCTCCATCTCCTCCTCCATCATCTCCATCTCCTCCTCCATCATCTCATCCTCTTCCATCTCCATCTCCTCCATCATCTCCTCTTCCTCCATCATCCCCATCCATCACCTCTATCTGCTCCTCCATCTCTATCTCCTCCTCCTCCTGCATCTCCCCCTCCTTCATCTTCTCCACCTCCTCCTCTGTCATCTCCTCCATCATCTCCATCTCCTCCTCCTCCATCATCTCCTCCTCTTCCATCCCCATCTCCTTCTCCATCATCCCATCTCCTCCTCCATCATCTCCATCTGCTCTTCCTCCTCCATGTCCTCTTCCTCCATCTTCTCCTCCTCCTCCTCCATCATCTCCTTCTCCTCCTCCTCCCCCTCCTCCATCATCTCCTCCTCCATCATCATCCTCCTCACAGTAACAATATAACATGAAGTCAACAAAACATTTTTTTTTTAAGCTTTTTGTTTACTTTTTAATTTCCTAAATTTTTTTTTGTACTTGAGATCGAATCGTGACACCCACGGGTCGGCGGGGGCTTGGGCGCGCCCCCCTGCCTGCAAAAACAACGGGAGTGCGAATGACGTTTTGAAACGTGATTTTGTGCAGCGGTGCCACCCTGTCGCCGTTTTTATACAGTGGCTGGTCGGCAACCAGTTAATTTTGTAAATTTTTCTTTCTACCTTGTGATTTATGTTTTGTAAACACAGGAACCGGCTGATCTGTGATTCGTTACAGCAGATCAGCATGATGACTGATCGGTGCTGTACCAAATCAAAGCAGTGCCGGGCTGGCTGGCACACGTGTGCACCCCCTGTCCGGGTGCTTGAATGGTGTATGAAGTACGTGATCCAGTGCAGGGAGCCCACTTTGCCAACGTATTCCTACGTGAAGCGGTCTGCAAACAGTTAAGATAGGTAGAGGAATGAAATTTCCCAATAATGACACTGAAGTGTAATAACCGGAAATGGATATTCCACACTGTATAATGTGTAGCTTTGATGTAAAACATTGTTTTCCCCCATGTAGTTGTATGTTATTGTATATATTATTATTCTGACTACTTTCAGAGCGTGAGGAAAGTACTGTTGAGAACCGGCAGTTGTCAAAGCAGGGATCGGCACCGATCATCAGTGCTCAGCAGTGCCACCCACCACTTCTGCCCAGCAGTGCCGCCCACCTGTGCCAAGCAGTGCCACCCACCAGTTCTGCCCACAAGTACCCAGCAGTGCCACCCACCTGTGCCACCAGTCAGTGCCGCCAGTCAGTTCCCAGCAGTTGCGCCAGTCAGTATCGCCTATCATCGCCGAATATCATTACCCAACTCATTAGTGCTGCCTATCAGTGCAGCTTCATCAACGCAGATCAGTGAAGGAGAAAAATGACCAGTTTGCAAAATGTTATAATAGAAACAAAGGAACTTTTTTTTTTGCTCTTTTTTTGTTTATGGCGCAAAAAGTAAAACACCCAGCAGCAAGTAAATACCACCAAAAGAAAGCTCGATTTGTGAGAAAAAAATAATAAAAATTCCATATGGGAATAATGTTGCATGATCACGCAATTGTCCTTCAAATTGCGACAGCGCTGAAAGCTGAAAATTGGCCTGGTAAGGAACGGGATATAAGTGCCCGGTAGGCAAGTGGTTAATGTCTGTGGGAGGAATATTGCCTCAAGAAGAACACATACCTAAAAATAAAACATATGGATTCCTCCATTCACATCGATCAATGTGGATGAAGAAATCTGTGCCAGAAGAAAACGGAAAAAAAATATATGCCGAAGTATAGGAGCGATCCACCCACTGACCGCCCCCGGCCCCCATATTTGGGCGTATACATTCTGTCAGAGTAAACATGTCAGTGCTGCAGCTGATTGGTCTTCCTGCAAAGCAAACAACGATTAACAATAAAACACAGTAACAATATAACATGAAGTCAACAAAACAACAATTTGTTTTTAACTTTCTTAACGTTTGTTTTCTTTTTAATTTTTTAAGTTTTTTTTTTACTTTTTTGATTAATGTTTTGTAAACACAGGAACCAGCTGATCTGTGATTCATTACAGCAGATCAGCATGATGACTGATGAGTGCTGTACCGAATCAAAGCAGTGCTGGTCTGGCGGGCACATGTGTGCACCCCCTGTCCCGGTGCTCGGATCGCATTCTAAGTACGTGGTCCAGTGCAGGGAGCCCGCTTTGCCACCGTATTCCTATGTGAAGCAGTCAGCAAGCAGTTAAGATAGGTAGATGAATGAAATTTCCCAAACAGACAGTGATTGGATATTTTCTAATAATGACACTGAAGTGTAATAACCGGAACTGGATATTCCACAATGTATAACGTGTAGCTTAGATGTTAAATAATAGTTTTCCTCATGTAGTTGTATGTTATTGTATATATTATTTGACTAGATAATGTGTATAATAGTTACCACTAGTTCTGGATAAATGTCTAAGTAAGTGACAATGTACCTCTAGATCAGATATAAAAAACCTTTTAAAAAGTAAGTTACGTTACCTCAGGGCAGGGGTGTCAAATTCTTTATCATAGTGGGCCCCATCCGCATTATGGATGCCCTCAAAGGGCTGACTGTCTCTGTAAGACTAGACATCCAGGGCACCCCCCCCCCTTACATCAGATATCATGAGCCTCCCCCCACCATCAGAGGTCAAGGTTCCCCCTACCCTCCCTTACATCACAGTGCACCCCCCCTTATTTTCTTATTTTGTGCTGCTGCTGGGAAAAAGTGGAGGGCAAGTGTGCTTGGAAGTAGAAAGTTCAGGATCTGGAGGGGGACCAGAGGAGGGCTGGAGTCAGCTGCCAGAATCTGCTGAATCCTGAGACCAGGGGAGGCAGCGATGAGGGGGTGCTGCGGCTGCACAGAGAGGCACAGGATCTGTAGGAGGAGTCCTGTCCTCTGTGCTGCCAACTGCTGGGACTTGGATATGGCCCGTGGGCCTTGTGTTTGACACATGTTCCTTAGGGTATGTTAAAATATCTGTAAAGTTACATGACCGCATGTATCGTTAATATGAAGTTACTGGACAAAGAATCAAGCTAGGCCCATTACAGTGACTGTAGCTCCTTGAAAAAGGGGAGATTTTGAAAGGTGTAATAAACAGCCCAGTAAATGGAGAATGTTGTATAGCACATTAACCACTTACCCTCTGGAAGATTTACCCCCCTTCATGACCAGAACATTTTCTTGCTATATGGCGCTGCACTACTTTAAGTGACAATTGCACTTTCATGCAACGCTGTACATAAATACAATTTATGTAATTCTTTACATGCAAATAGAGATTTCTTTTGGTGATATTTGATCACTATTGGGTTATTAATTTCCCGCACTATAAATGGAAAAAAAAACAATATTTTTTACTTTACATATCCCATAAAAAAAAAGTAACAAAAATAAAATTTCTTCATCAATTCAGGCCAAAATGTACTCTGTTACATGTCTTTGGTAAACAAAATCCCAGTAAGTGTATATTAATTGGTGTGCGTGAAAATGATATCATCTACTAATAGCAGTATGTATACAGGAATATTTTTCTCTCTAGTAATGCCAGCGATCAGCGACTTATAACAGGACTGTGATAGATGTGTTTGTAAAGTCTCTAGGTTAGAGTGGGTCGTGAGGGAACTAACCGGTATGTAAATGGCTCTTTAGTGTCTAAGTGAGGACGGTGAAGGTTAAAAATCTTTAAAATATTTACATGGCAAAGCATCTAAGAGAGAGTTGGTGAAGGTATATAGCAGGGATCGCTAAACTCTCTAAATAAAGGGCCAATTTATTGTTCTTCAGACTATAGAGGGGCCGAACTGTGGCCAGTGAGAGGAGGAAATGTTCTGGCATCAGTGAGAGTGAACAATGCCTTATTTTTGGTATTAGAGAAATAGTGCCCCATCATTGGTGTCAGTGGGAGGAATAGTGCCCCATTGTTGTCTGTGGGAGGAATAGTGCCCCATTGTTGTCAGTGGAAGGAATAGTGCCCATCATTGGTATCATTGAGAGGAATAATGCCCCATCATTGGTCTCAGTGGGAGGAGTAGTGCCACATCATTGGTGTCAATTGGATAAATCGTGCCCCATCGTTTGTGTCAGTGGGGAGGAATAGTGCCCCATCATTGGTGTCAGCGGGGAGGAATAGTGCCCATCCTTGGTATCAGTGGGGGGAATAGTGCCCCATCATTGGTATCAGTGGGAGGAATAATGCCCCATCACTGGTATCAGTGGAAGGAATAGTGCCCATCCTTGGTATCAGTGGGAGGAATAGTGCCCCATCATTGGTATCATTTGGAGGAATGGTGCCCCATCACTGGTACCAATGATGGGGCACTATTCCTCCTACTGATACCAGTGATGGAGCACTATTCCTGCAACTGATATCGATGGTGGGGCACTATTCCTCCCATTAACAACAACGACGGGGAACTATTTCTCCCACTGACACCAACAATAGTGCATTATTCCTCCAACTAATACCAATGATGGAGCACTACTCCTTCCATTGACAACAATGATGGGGCACTATTCCTCCCCAAGATACCAATGATGGGGCATTATTCCTTCCACTGACACCAGTGATGGGGCACTATTCCTTCCACTGACACCAGTGATGGGGCACTATTCCTGCCACTGATACTAATGATGGGGCACTATTCCTCCCACTGATACCAATGATGGGGCACTATTCCTCCTACTGATATCAGTGGGAGGAATAGTGCCCCACCACTGGTATCAGTGGGAGGAATAGTGCCCCATCACTGGTATCAGTGGTAGGAATAGTGCCCCATCACTGGTATCAGTGGGAGGAATAGTGCCCCATCATTGGTATCAGTGGGAGGAATAGTGCCCCATCATTGGTATCAGTGGGAGGAATAGTGCCCCATCATTGGTATCATTTGGAGGAATGGTGCCCCATCACTGGTACCAATGATGGGGCACTATTCCTCCTACTGATACCAGTGATGGAGCACTATTCCTGCAACTGATATCGATGGTGGGGCACTATTCCTCCCATTAACAACAACGACGGGGAACTATTTCTCCCACTGACACCAACAATAGTGCATTATTCCTCCAACTAATACCAATGATGGAGCACTACTCCTTCCATTGACAACAATGATGGGGCACTATTCCTCCCCAAGATACCAATGATGGGGCATTATTCCTTCCACTGACACCAGTGATGGGGCACTATTCCTTCCACTGACACCAGTGATGGGGCACTATTCCTGCCACTGATACTAATGATGGGGCACTATTCCTCCCACTGATACCAATGATGGGGCACTATTCCTCCTACTGATATCAGTGGGAGGAATAGTGCCCCATCACTGGTATCAGTGGGAGGAATAGTGCCCCATCACTGGTATCAGTGGGAGGAATAGTGCCCCATCACTGGTGTCAGTGGAAGGAATAGTGCCCCATCACTGGTGTCAGTGGAAGGAATAATGCCCCATCATTGGTATCTTGGGGAGGAATAGTGCCCCATCATTGTTGTCAATGGAAGGAGTAGTGCTCCATCATTGGTATTAGTTGGAGGAATAATGCACTATCGTTGGTGTCAGTGGGAGAAATAGTTCCCCGTCGTTGGTGTTAGTGGGAGGAATAGTGCCCCACCATCGATGTCAGTTGCAGGAATAGTGCTCCATCACTGGTTTCAGTGAGAGGAATTATGTCCCATTAATTTCAGTGGGAAGAATATTGCCCCAAGGGCCAGAAGAAAGAAACAAATTCCTTAAAAAATAAAATTCTTCCATTCACATTGCTCATCAATAGTGACAATGGGATAAATAGTGCCCCATCTTTGGAGTTAGTGGGAGGAATATTGTCCCATCGTGGGTGTCAGTGGGGAGGAATAGTGTCCCATCGTTGGTGTCAGTGGGGAGGAATAGTGTCTCCTCGTTGGTGTCAGTGGGGAGGAATAGTGTCCCATCGTTGGTGTCAGTGGGGAGGAATAGTGTCCCATCGTTGGTGTCAGTAGAGAGGAATAGTGTCCCATCGTTGGTGTCAGTAGGGAGGAATAGTGCCCCATTGCTGGTGTCAGTGGGAGGAATAGTGCCCAATCACTGGTGTCAGCGGGGAGGAATACTGCCCTATCGTTGGTGTCCATGGGAGGACTAGTGCCCCATCGTTGGTGTCTGTGGGAGAAATAGTGCCCCATCATTGGTATCAGTGGGATAAATAGTTCCCCATCGTTTGGTGTTAGTGGGAGGAATAGAGTCCCATCATTGGTGTCATTGGGGAGGAATAGTATCCCATCGTTGGAGTTAGTGGAAGGAATAGTGCCCCATTGCTGGCGTCAGTGGGGAGGAATAGTGCCCCATCATTGGTTTTAGTGGGAGGAATAGTGCCCCATTGCTGGCGTCAGTGGGGAGGAATAGTGCCCCATCATTGGTTTTAGTGGGAGGAATAGTGCCCCATCATTGGTTTTAGTGGGAGGAATAGTGCCCCATCATTGGTGTCAATGGCAGGAGTAGTGCCCCATCATTGGAATCAGTGGGAGGAATATTGCACCATCATTGGTGTCAGTGGGAGAAATAGTTCCCCATCGTTGGTGTCAGTGGGAGGAATAGAGCCCCATTGTTGGTGTCAGTGGGAGGAATAGAGCCCCATTGTTGGTGTCAGTGGGAGGAATAGTGCCCCATTGTTTGTGTCAGTGGGAGGAATAGTGCCCCATCAATGGTATCAGTGGGAGGAATCGTGCCCCATTATTGGTGTCAATGGGAGGAGTAGTGTCCCATCATTGGTATCAGTGGGAGGAATAGTGCCCCATCATTGGTGTTAGTGGGAGGAATAGTGCCCCAACATTGGTGCCAGTTGCAAGAATTTTACTCCATCACTGGTTTCAGTAAGAGGAATTATGTCCCATTATTAATGTCAGTGGGAAGAATATTGCCCCAAGGGCCAGAAAGAAGATACAAATTCCTTAAAAAAAAAAATTCCTCCATTCACATCGCTCATCAATAGTGACAGTGGGATAAATAGTGCCCCATTGTTGGTATCAGTGGGGAGGAATAGTGCCCCATTGTTGGTGTCAGTGGGGAAGAATAGTGCCCTATTGCTGGTGTCAGTGGGAGGAGTAGTGCACCACCATTGGTGTCAGTGGGAGAAATTGTTCCTCATCGTTGGTGTCAGTGGGGAGGAATAGTGCCCCATCATTGGTGTCAGTGGGAGTAGTAGTGCCCCATCGTTGGTGTTAGTGGGAGGAATAGTTCCCCATCATTGGTGTCAGCTGCAGGAATAGTGCCCCATCATTGGTATCAGTGGGAGGAATAGTGCCCCACCGTTGGTGTCAGTTGCAGGAATAGTGCTCCATCACTGGTTTCAGTGAGAGGAATTATGTCCCATTATTAATGTCAGTGAGAAGAATATTGCCCCGAGGGCCAGAAAAAAGAAACAAATTCCTTAAAAAAAAATAAATCCATTCACATCACTCATCAATAGTGACAGTGGGATAAATAGTGCCCCATCTTTGGAGTTATTGAGAGGTATATTGCCCAATCAGTGGTTTCAGTGGGGAGGAATAGTATCCCATCGTTTGAGTTAGTGGAAGGAATAGTGCCCCATTGCTGGTGTCAGTGGGAGGAATAGGCCCCATCATTGGTGTCAGCGAGGAGGACTAGTGTCCCATCGTTGGTGTCAGTGGGAGGAATAATGCCCCATCATTGGTGTCAGTGGGAGGAATAGTGCCCCATCATTGGTGTCAGTGGGAGGAATAATGCCCCATCATTGGTGTCAGTGGGAGGAATAGTGCCCCATCATTGTTGTCAATGGGAGGAGTAGTGCCCCATCATTGGTGTCAGTGGGAGGAGTAGTGCCCTATCTTTGGTATCAGTGGGAAGAAATGTGCACCATCATTGGTGTCAGTGGGAGGAATAGTGCGCCATCGTTGGTGTCAGTGGGAGGAATAGAGCCCCATCGTTGGTGTCAATGGGAGGAGCTGCTCCATGGCCGGAGGTGGGGGGTGCTCAGAGGCCCGGGCACGCTGCTCCATGGCCGGAGGTGGGGGGTGCTCAGGGGCCCGGGCACGCTCTCCTGGTGAATGGCTGCGGTGGGTGGAGGCCTCCTCCCCTCTCCGATGATGTTGGACTCTGGACCTCGTCCGATGGGCGATCGGAGACCCTCCATCCTCCTGATGTGAAGACCTTCCACGGGATGGGCGTCGTGAAGGTCGTGGCATCCTGATGGCTCTGGATGACCTTAAAGTGGCTAAAAATCTAAAAATTTCCCATTAATAGAATAAAAAATAACCTGATAATGATATCAGCAATAGAAATGAATCGAAATGCTAAGAATCGCAGTCAGTGGCAGGAGACTCTCTCTGCTGATGCGTATCGCTAGGCATGCAGACAGCAAGAGAGGTCAGAGGAAGTGAGGTCACAGGAAGTGAGGTCAGAGGCAGCCTGGAGGCGGAGCTAAACACTCTGCCAATCACAGCCTGAGGCGGAGCTAATCACTGCCTATCATAGCCTGGAGGTGGAGCTAATCACTGCCAATCACAGCCTGGAGGTGGAGCTATTCGCTCTGCCTGCCTATCACAGCCTTCCACCTCACTTTTCAGGCCTACATATTTTGAGTGACAACCAAAAGAAATCTGATATCGTTTTATTGATTTTCCCATAGAATTAATCAGTGTTGTGGTGACTTTAGTGGGTTTTTCTAAATTCCGCCACTAGATTTTACTGTGCCTGTATGTGTTCCATGGCGGTAATACTGCTCCCCGCCAGAGATGTCTCCCTTCCTTCATAAACATCGCTTTCCTTTCCTTCGGCGGCCATCTTCTGATGTCACAGAGAGGAATCGGAGCCGGAGGAAGGATGGAGCAGAGACAGACGGGAGCTGAGAGAAACGGGGTCCGGGGGGGCAAGATGGCGACCGGGGGAGCCCAACTGAGGAGGTGAGGAGAAGGCCGGGGGTGGAGAGGAGGAAGAGGCTGAGTGAGTGCTGGATGATGTGGGGGGGGGGGAATTTTATCGAGAGACTAATAAATGATGGGGGGGGCATACCTGGAGCTCCACCATCGCCTGTCACCCCCCATACCTCAAGTGCCCCCCCTCTCAGCGTCACCTCAAGTGCCCCCCCGTGTTACCACAACTGCCCCCATCCCCCCCAGTGTTTCTGCCTCCCCCAGTATTACTACTACTGCCCCCACCCTCACCCCAGTCTTTCCCATGTTACCACAACTGCCCCCCCCCAGAGTTACTACATCTGCCCCACCCCACCCAGTTTTTCTGCCCCCCCAGAGTTGCTACATCTGCCCCATCCCCCCCAGTTTTTCTGCCCCCCCCCAGAGTTACTACATCTGCCTCATCCCCCCCAGTTTTTCTGCCCCCCTCATGTTACCACAACTTCCCCCCAGTGTTACTGCCCCCCCAGTGTTACCACAACTGCCCCCCAGTGTTTCTGCCCCCCCCAGTGTTACCACAACTACCCAAATATTTCTGCCCCCCAATGTTTCTGTCCCCCCATGTTACCACAACTGCCCCCATCCCCCCCAGTGTTTCTGCCCCCCCCCCCAGTATTACTACTACTGCCCCCACCCTCACCCCCGTCCTTCCCCCCATGTTACCACAACTGCCCCCCCAGAGTTACTACATCTGCCCCCCCCCCCCAGTTTTTCTGCCCCCCCCCAGTGTTACCACAACTGCCCCCATCCCCCACCCCAGTGTTATTTCCTCCACCACAGTGTTTCTGCCCCCCCCAGTGTTACTTCAGCTGCCCCCACCCTCCCCCCAGTATTTCTGCCCCCCATGTTTCCACAACTGCTCCCTTCCCCCCCAGTGTTCCTGCCCTCCACCCCAGTGTTTTTCCCCCCTCCCCATGTTACAACTGCCCCCCCAGTGTTTCTGTCCCCCCGTCTTACCACAACTGCCCCCACCCCCCCAGTGTTTCTGCCCCCCCATGTTACAACTTCTTCCCCAGTGTTTCTGCCCCCCATCCCCAGTGTTACCACAACTGCCCAATTCTCCCCCAAATATTTCTGCCCCCCCCAGTGTTTCTGTCCCCCCCGTCTTACCACAACTGCCTCCACCCCCCCCAGTGTTTCTCCCCCCCCCCAAGTTACCACAACTGCCTCCATCCCCCCCCCCCAGTGTTTCTGCCCCCCCGTGTTACCACAACTGCCCCATCTCCCCCAAATATTTCTGCCCCCCCCCCACTGTTTCTGTCCCCCCGTCTTACCACAACTGCCTCCACCCCCCCCCCAGTGTTTCTGACCTCCACTCCAGTTTTTCTGCCACCCCTCCAGTGTTACCACAACTGCCCATATCTCCCCCAAATATTTCTGCCCCCCCCAGTGTTTCTGTCCCCCCGTCTTACCACAACTGCCTCCACCCCCCCCCAGTGTTTCTGCCCCCCCATGTTACAACTTCTTCCCCAGTGTTTCTGCCCCCCATCCCCAGTGTTACTGCAACTGCCCCCATCTCTGCCTGTGTTTCTGCCCTCCACCCCAGTGTTTCTGCCCCCCCCCAGTTTTTCTACCCCCCAGTGTTAATACAACTGCCCCCACCCTCCCACCGAGTCTTTCTGCCCGCCTCCTGTTACAACTTCCCCCATGCCCCCCAGTGTTTCTGTCCCCCCCCCCCCGTGTTACCACAACTGCCCCCATTTCATCAAGTCTTTCTTCCCTCCCACCAGTGTTTCTGCCCCTCCCCGTATTTCCACAACTCACTCCCCCCCGTGTTTCTGTCTCCCAGTGTTACTACAACTGCATCCACCCCCCCCACCACAACTGCCCACATCCCCCCCCAGTGTTTCTGCCCCCCCATGTTACAACTTCTTCCCCAGTGTTTCTGCCCCCCATCCCCAGTGTTACCACAACTGCCCCCATCCCCCCCAGTGTTTCTACCCCCCATGTTACCACAACTTCCCCCCCAGTGTTTCTGCCCCCCCAGTGTTACCACAACTGCCCCCATCTCCCCTCAGTGTTTCTGCCCCCCCCCCAGTGTTACCGCAACTGCCCCCATCTCTGCCTGTGTTTCTGCCCTCCACCCCAGTGTTTCTGCCCCCCCAGTGTTACCACAACTGCCCCCATCTCCCCTCAGTGTTTCTGCCCCCCCCCAGTGTTACCGCAACTGCCCCCATCTCTGCCTGTGTTTCTGCCCTCCACCCCAGTGTTTCTGCCCCCCCCCCCAGTTTTTCTACCCCAAAGTGTCAATACAACTGCCCCCACACTCCCACCGAGTCTTTCTGCCCCCCTCCTGTTACAAATTCCCCCATGCCCCCCCAGTGTTTCTGTCCCCCCCAGTGTTGCCACAGCTGCCCACATCCCCCCAGTGTTTCTGCCCTCCACCCCAGTCTTTCTGCCTCCCGTGTTACCACAACTTCCCACATGCCCCCCCCAGTGTTTCTGCCCCCCCAGTTTTACAACTGCCCCCATCCCCCCAGTGTTTCTGCCTTCCACCCCAGTGTTTCTGCCCCCCCCCCCGTGTTACCACAACTGCCCACATCCAGCTGTGTTTCTTCCCTCCACCCCAGTGTTCCTCCCCCCGTGTTACCACAACTCCACCCCCAGTGGTACTAAAATTGCCCCCACCCTCCTCCTAGTATTTCTGCCCCACTCATGTTACCACAACTGACCCATCCCCCCCAGTGTTTCTGCCCCCCAGTGCTACCACAACTGCCTCCATCCCCCCAGTGTTTCTGCCCTCACCCCAGTGTTTTCCCCCCTACCCATGTTACAACTGCCCCCCCCCCCAGTGTTTATGCCCCCTCAGTGTTACCACAACTGCCCCCCCAGTGTTTCTGATATCAGTGGGAGAAATAGTGCCCCATCACTGGTATCAGTGGGAGGAATAGTGCCCCATCGTTGGTGTCAGTGGGGAGGAATAGTGCCCCATCGTTGGTGTCAGTGGGGAGGAATAGTATCCCATCGTTGCAGTTAGTGGAAGGAATAGTGCCCCATCATTGGTGTCAGTGGGATAAATAGTTCGTTGGTGTCAGTGGGGAAGAATAGTGCCTCAGTGTTGGTGTCAGTTGCAGGAATAGTGCTCCATCACTGGTTTCAGTGAGAGGAATTATGTCCCATTATTAATGTCAGTGAGAAGAATATTGCCCCAAGGGCCAGAAAAAAGAAACAAATTCCTTAAAAAAAAAAAAACCCTCCATTCACATCGCTCATCAATAGTGACAGTGGGATAAATGGTGCCCCATCTTTGGAGTTAGTGGGAGGAATATTGCCCCATCGTTGGTGCCAGCGGGGAGGAACGGCGCCCCATCGTTGGTGCCAGCGGGGAGGAACGGCGCCCCATCGTTGGTGCCAGCGGGGAGGAACGGCGCCCCATCGTTGGTGCCAGCGGGGAGGAACGGCGCCCCATCGTTGGTGCCAGCGGGGAGGAACGGCGCCCCATCGTTGGTGCCAGCGGGGAGGAACGGCGCCCCATCGTTGGTGCCAGCGGGGAGGAACGGCGCCCCATCGTTGGTGCCAGCGGGGAGGAACGGCGCCCCATCGTTGGTGCCAGCGGGGAGGAACGGCGCCCCATCGTTGGTGCCAGCGGGGAGGAACGGCGCCCCATCGTTGGTGCCAGCGGGGAGGAACGGCGCCCCATCGTTGGTGCCAGCGGGGAGGAACGGCGCCCCATCGTTGGTGCCAGCGGGGAGGAACGGCGCCCCATCGTTGGTGCCAGCGGGGAGGAACGGCGCCCCATCGTTGGTGCCAGCGGGGAGGAACGGCGCCCCATCGTTGGTGCCAGCGGGGAGGAACGGCGCCCCATCGTTGGTGCCAGCGGGGAGGAACGGCGCCCCATCGTTGGTGCCAGCGGGGAGGAACGGCGCCCCATCGTTGGTGCCAGCGGGGAGGAACGGCGCCCCATCGTTGGTGCCAGCGGGGAGGAACGGCGCCCCATCGTTGGTGCCAGCGGGGAGGAACGGCGCCCCATCGTTGGTGCCAGCGGGGAGGAACGGCGCCCCATCGTTGGTGCCAGCGGGGAGGAACGGCGCCCCATCGTTGGTGCCAGCGGGGAGGAACGGCGCCCCATCGTTGGTGCCAGCGGGGAGGAACGGCGCCCCATCGTTGGTGCCAGCGGGGAGGAACGGCGCCCCATCGTTGGTGCCAGCGGGGAGGAACGGCGCCCCATCGTTGGTGCCAGCGGGGAGGAACGGCGCCCCATCGTTGGTGCCAGCGGGGAGGAACGGCGCCCCATCGTTGGTGCCAGCGGGGAGGAACGGCGCCCCATCGTTGGTGCCAGCGGGGAGGAACGGCGCCCCATCGTTGGTGCCAGCGGGGAGGAACGGCGCCCCATCGTTGGTGCCAGCGGGGAGGAACGGCGCCCCATCGTTGGTGCCAGCGGGGAGGAACGGCGCCCCATCGTTGGTGCCAGCG
Organism: Staurois parvus; assembly: GCF_062004578.1. NCBI lineage: Eukaryota > Metazoa > Chordata > Amphibia > Anura > Ranidae > Staurois > Staurois parvus. The sequence continues at coordinate 3,909 of NW_028321633.1, read as the reverse complement.
GGGAGGAACGGCGCCCCATCGTTGGTGCCAGCGGGGAGGAACGGCGCCCCATCGTTGGTGCCAGCGGGGAGGAACGGCGCCCCATCGTTGGTGCCAGCGGGGAGGAACGGCGCCCCATCGTTGGTGCCAGCGGGGAGGAACGGCGCCCCATCGTTGGTGCCAGCGGGGAGGAACGGCGCCCCATCGTTGGTGCCAGCGGGGAGGAACGGCGCCCCATCGTTGGTGCCAGCGGGGAGGAACGGCGCCCCATCGTTGGTGCCAGCGGGGAGGAACGGCGCCCCATCGTTGGTGCCAGCGGGGAGGAACGGCGCCCCATCGTTGGTGCCAGCGGGGAGGAACGGCGCCCCATCGTTGGTGCCAGCGGGGAGGAACTGCGCCCCATCGTTGGTGCCAGCGGGGAGGAACTGCGCCCCATCGTTGGTGCCAGCGGGGAGGAACTGCGCCCCATCGTTGGTGCCAGCGGGGAGGAACTGCGCCCCATCGTTGGTGCCAGCGGGGAGGAACTGCGCCCCATCGTTGGTGCCAGCGGGGAGGAACTGCGCCCCATCGTTGGTGCCAGCGGGGAGGAACTGCGCCCCATCGTTGGTGCCAGCGGGGAGGAACTGCGCCCCATCGTTGGTGCCAGCGGGGAGGAACTGCGCCCCATCGTTGGTGCCAGCGGGGAGGAACTGCGCCCCATCGTTGGTGCCAGCGGGGAGGAACTGCGCCCCATCGTTGGTGCCAGCGGGGAGGAACTGCGCCCCATCGTTGGTGCCAGCGGGGAGGAACTGCGCCCCATCGTTGGTGCCAGCGGGGAGGAACTGCGCCCCATCGTTGGTGCCAGCGGGGAGGAACTGCGCCCCATCGTTGGTGCCAGCGGGGAGGAACTGCGCCCCATCGTTGGTGCCAGCGGGGAGGAACTGCGCCCCATCGTTGGTGCCAGCGGGGAGGAACTGCGCCCCATCGTTGGTGCCAGCGGGGAGGAACTGCGCCCCATCGTTGGTGCCAGCGGGGAGGAACTGCGCCCCATCGTTGGTGCCAGCGGGGAGGAACTGCGCCCCATCGTTGGTGCCAGCGGGGAGGAACTGCGCCCCATCGTTGGTGCCAGCGGGGAGGAACAGTGCCCCATCGTTGGTGCCAGCGGGGAGGAACAGTGCCCCATCGTTGGTGTCAGCGGGAGGAACAGTGCCCCATCGTTGGTGTCAGCGGGAGGAACAGTGCCCCATCGTTGGTGCCACTGGGGAGGAATAGTGCCCCATCTTTGGTGCCAGTGGGGAGGAATAGTGCCCCATCTTTGGTGCCAGTGGGGAGGAATAGTGCCCCATCGTTTCCCCATCGTTGGTGTCAGTGGGGAGGAATAGTTTCTCATCTTTGGTGTCAGTGGGGAGGAATATTGCCCCATCGTTGGTGTCAGTCGAAGGAATAGTGCCCCTTCGTTGGTGTCAGTGGGGAGGATTAGTGCCCCTTCGTTGGTGTCAGTGGGGAGGATTAGTGCCCCATCTTTGGTGCCAGTGGGGAGGATTAGTGCCCCATCGTTGGTGCCAGTGGGGAGGAATAGTGCCCCATCGTTTCCCCATCGTTGGTGTCAGTGGGGAGGAATATTGCCCCATCGTTGGTGTCAGTCGAAGGAATAGTGCCCCTTCGTTGGTGTCAGTGGGGAGGAATAGTGCCCCATCTTTGGTGTCAGTGGGGAGGAATAGTGCCCCATCGTTGGTGCCACTGGGGAGGAATAGTGCCCCATCTTTGGTGCCAGTGGGGAGGATTAGTGCCCCATCTTTGGTGCCAGTGGGGAGGAATAGTGCCCCATCGTTTCCCCATCGTTGGTGTCAGTCGAAGGAATAGTGCCCCTTCGTTGGTGTCAGTGGGGAGGAATAGCGCCCCATCTTTGGTGTCAGTGGGGAGGATTAGCGCCCCATCTTTGGTGCCAGTGGGAGGATTAGCGCCCCATCGTTGGTGCCAGTGGGGAGGAATAGTGCCCCATCGTTTCCCCATCGTTGGTGTCAGTGGGGAGGAATATTGCCCCATCGTTGGTGTCAGTCGAAGGAATAGTGCCCCTTCGTTGGTGTCAGTGGGGAGGAATAGTGCCCCATCTTTGGTGTCAGTGGGGAGGAATAGTGCCCCATCGTTGGTGCCACTGGGGAGGAATAGTGCCCCATCTTTGGTGCCACTGGGGAGGATTAGTGCCCCATCTTCGGTGCCACTGGGGAGGAATAGTGCCCCATCTTCGGTGCCAGTGGGGAGGATTAGTGCCCCATCGTTGTTGCCAGTGGGGAGGAATAGTGCCCCATCGTTTCCCCATCGTTGGTGTCAGTCGAAGGAATAGTGCCCCTTCGTTGGTGTCAGTGGGGAGGAATAGCGCCCCATCTTTGGTGTCAGTGGGGAGGATTAGCGCCCCATCTTTGGTGCCAGTGGGGAGGATTAGCGCCCCATCGTTGGTGCCAGTGGGGAGGAATAGTGCCCCATCGTTTCCCCATCGTTGGTGTCAGTCGAAGGAATAGCGCCCCTTCGTTGGTGTCAGTGGGGAGGAATAGCGCCCCATCGTTGGTGCCACTGGGGAGGAATAGCGCCCCATCGTTGGTGCCAGCGGGGAGGAACTGTGCCCCATCGTTGGTGCCAGCGGGGAGGAACTGTGCCCCATCGTTGGTGTCAGCGGGAGGAACTGTGCCCCATCGTTGGTGTCAGCGGGAGGAACAGTGCCCCATCGTTGGTGTCAGCGGGAGGAACAGTGCCCCATCGTTGGTGTCAGCGGGAGGAACAGTGCCCCATCGTTGGTGCCACTGGGGAGGAATAGTGCCCCATCGTTGGTGCCACTGGGGAGGAATAGTGCCCCATCTTTGGTGCCACTGGGGAGGAATAGTGCCCCATCTTTGGTGCCAGTGGGGAGGAATAGTGCCCCATCGTTGGTGCCAGTGGGGAGGAATAGTGCCCCATCGTTTCCCCATCGTTGGTGTCAGTGGGGAGGAATAGTTTCTCATCTTTGGTGTCAGTGGGGAGGAATATTGCCCCATCGTTGGTGTCAGTCGAAGGAATAGTGCCCCTTCGTTGGTGTCAGTGGGGAGGATTAGTGCCCCTTCGTTGGTGTCAGTGGGGAGGATTAGTGCCCCTTCGTTGGTGTCAGTGGGGAGGATTAGTGCCCCATCGTTGGTGCCAGTGGGGAGGAATAGTGCCCCATCGTTTCCCCATCGTTGGTGTCAGTGGGGAGGAATATTGCCCCATCGTTGGTGTCAGTCGAAGGAATAGTGCCCCTTCGTTGGTGTCAGTGGGGAGGAATAGTGCCCCATCTTTGGTGTCAGTGGGGAGGAATAGTGCCCCATCGTTGGTGCCACTGGGGAGGAATAGTGCCCCATCTTTGGTGCCAGTGGGGAGGATTAGTGCCCCATCTTTGGTGCCAGTGGGGAGGAATAGTGCCCCATCGTTTCCCCATCGTTGGTGTCAGTCGAAGGAATAGTGCCCCTTCGTTGGTGTCAGTGGGGGAGGAATAGCGCCCCATCTTTGGTGTCAGTGGGGAGGATTAGCGCCCCATCTTTGGTGCCAGTGGGGAGGATTAGCGCCCCATCGTTGGTGCCAGTGGGGAGGAATAGTGCCCCATCGTTTCCCCATCGTTGGTGTCAGTGGGGAGGAATATTGCCCCATCGTTGGTGTCAGTCGAAGGAATAGTGCCCCTTCGTTGGTGTCAGTGGGGAGGAATAGTGCCCCATCTTTGGTGTCAGTGGGGAGGAATAGTGCCCCATCGTTGGTGCCACTGGGGAGGAATAGTGCCCCATCTTTGGTGCCAGTGGGGAGGATTAGTGCCCCATCGTTGGTGCCACTGGGGAGGAATAGCGCCCCATCTTTGGTGTCAGTGGGGAGGATTAGCGCCCCATCTTTGGTGCCAGTGGGGAGGATTAGCGCCCCATCGTTGGTGCCAGTGGGGAGGAATAGTGCCCCATC
>NW_028321632.1:0-57035 GCF_062004578.1 Staurois parvus | reverse complement strand
TGAGCGGCAGCTCTGTGTGTGCTGGCTCGGGAGTGTGCCAGCTTAAAGTGCCCCCAGAGCTGCTTGCTCTGGGGGCACTCAGCAGGAGGGAGGGGCCAGGAGCGCTAGCAGGTGACCCGAGAAGTGGAGGATCCGGGCTGCTCTGTGCAAAACCACTGCACACAGTAGGTAAGGATGACATGTTTGTTATTTACAAAAAAAAAAAAAAAAGCGACTTCAATATGACTTTAGGTGTTTGCGTCCTCCTGGTCTGTTTTTCACAGTAATCCAGAACCTGTGCCTTCTATTTGTGTGCTCAGCACTGCATTATAATTTGTAGGATAAAAGGATACAGTGTAGCATCTACTATATATCTGGGTAATAATCCAACAAGATGTGTGTAGCGAAGAACCAGAAACCCTTTTTCTACCTTGTATACATAGCTGGTCCTGTCGTGGGTACAGGCTCCGCCCAGCACGTTGGGCATACCACCACGTTGGGCCAGTGTACCATAGGAACGGACCACAGCCCGGGACCTATGTAGCACCCACTTGTACAATCTACCAAGACGAGCGTCAGACACCAGATACAATGCCCAAAGCAAATACTACGGCTTGGTTCTGTTGTTGCAAAACGTGGCACGGTTCCGATAATGCACATGGGGGATAACCGATCTGAAAACTGCTAGTGAGCCATAGAGCGATAAGCAGTCAGATATTGATCTGTATTAGCAAAAGAAGGGAAACTGATCACTATACAAAAAAAAAAATTAGGGTCCAAGAGAAGCAGGGGTCCATCAGCTAAGGACACTAGCAAAAAGTGGGTGGAGTTAATGGGAACACTTGGGGAGAGGAGGAGGAGAAGTTGAAGGCGGAATCATAAAACATAGGTCTAAAATTGCACCTCTGAGTCCTGTACACACAGGATGATGAATCTACAGACTGTGAGGGGTACAGCACCACAAGAGAGGAATTTGAACCCACTGCAGGTAACACTTACTTGATCTGCTCTGCTGAGCCCCCGGAAGTGGCGTTTGTGATGGCCCACGCAGCCTCCTTCCTTGTTCTGAACTCCCGCTGTCTGTAAGATGTTAATGAGAGCCGGGAATATGTCGGCGTCGATCACCGTCTGTAAGAAAACAATACAAATTTACGCCAGGCTTCCCTCACCCTTTAACTCCTCCAGAGGATTCCCCCTCCCCCCAATGATGGGGCACAATTCCTCCAATGACACCAACAACGGGGCCAGATGATGGGGCACAATTCCTCCCAATGACACCAACAATGGGGCCCAACGATGGGACACAATTCCTCCCAATGACACCAACAACCAGGGGTGTATTTACCACAAGGCAAACAAGGCACTTGCCTAAGGCGGCATTTTTCAGGGGGGCAGCACCTCCCCAAGAAGAAGGGATGGAAGAAAGGACGCACACCATGGGAACCAGGTGGGATCCGAGAGAGCTGTGGGCTGCTTTATGGTGTACATAGAGCCTGACTCTCATTCCCGGGGATGTCCGGAGCTGTGAAGATGACTGTGTCTCTATTGCTGGAGGGGGTTAGTGGAAGGATCTCCTAGGTGGGGGGCAGGGGTGTTGTTGGTCAATGTCAGGCTCTTTCCGTGGGAGGGGAAGGGGGGTGGTGTTGGTTCGTGTCCGTAGGGGCAGACGATCTTTGTGTTGCCTAGGGCAGCACAAAACCTAAATACACCGCTGCCAAAACGGGGCCCAATGATGGGGCCCAATTCCTCCGAATGACACCAACAATGGGGCCCAATGATGGGGCCCAATTCCTCCCAATGACACCAACAATGGGGCCCAATTCCTCCCAATGACACCAACAATGGGGCCCAATGATGGGGCCCAATTCCTCCGAATGACACCAACAATGGGGCCCAATGATGGGGCCCAATTCCTCCCAATGACACCAACAATGGGGCCCAATTCCTCCCAATGACACCAACAACGGGCCCAATGATGGGGCACAATTCCTCCCAATGACACCAACAACGGGGCCCAATGATGGGGCACAATTCCTCCCAATGACACCAAGCACGGGGCTCAATGATGGGGCACAATTCCTCCCAATGACACCAACAACGGGGCCCAATGATGGGGCACAATTCCTCCCAATGAAACCAACAACGGGGCCCAATGATGGGGCACAATTCCTCCCAATGAAACCAACAACGGGGCCCAATGATGGGGCACAATTCCTCCAATGACACCAACAACGGGGCTCAATGATGGGGCACAATTCTCCCAATGACACCAACAATGGGGCCTAATTCATCCAATGACACCAACAATGAGGCCCAAGATGGGGCACAATCCTCCCAATGACACCAACAATGGAGCCCAATGATGGGGTACAATTCCTCCCAATGACACCAACAATTGGGCACATTTCCTCCCAATGACACCAACAATGGGGCCTAATGATGGGGCACAATTCCTCCCAATGACACCAACAACGGAGCCCAATGATGGAGCACAATTCCTCCCAATGACACCAATAACGGAGCCCAATGATGGGGCACAATTCCTCCCAATGACACCAACAACAGGAGCCCAATGATGGGGCACAATTCCTCCCAATGACACCAACAACGGAGCCCAATGATGGGGCACAATTCCTCCCAATGACACCAACAATGGGGCTCAATGATGGGGCACAATTCCTCCCAATGACACCAATAATGGAGCCCAATGATGGGGCACAATTCCTCCCAATGACACCAACAACGGAGCCCAATGATGGGGCACAATTCCTCCCAATGACACCAACAATGGAGCCCAATTCCTCCCAATGACACCAACAATGGGGCACTATTCCCTCCCCTGACATCAAAGATGGGGGATTTTTTTCCCTACTGACGTTGGGACCTTTTCTACTCCCAATGGCCACAGTCCAGCCCCCCCTAAAAGCTGAAAGACAGTAAACTAGCCCTCTGCTTGGAAAGTGTGGAGACCCCTGCTATACACGGTCACTGTACTAATGATACTGGCTGGGAAGGGGTTAACATGTAGGGGAGAACAAGGGCTAACCCTCGGTTCATACCTACGCATTTTCCACAGCGTTTTTAACATGAATTCCTATGGGACACGTTCACATCTCGGAGTTTTCACTCTTTGCGTTTTTTGGGTATATAGGGACTTTTTTTGAACGCAAAAAAGTTGCTGTTTTGGGTCTACAGACTTCAATGGAAACGCTGCAGAAAAACATGTGCTGCACTTTTGATGCGCTTTAATCTGCCTAGCAACAAGAAAAAAAAAAGAAAAAATGCAAAACGCATCAAAAACACGTCAAAAACGCACCGCAGAAACGGATCAAACGCAAGCTGCATAGGTGTGAACCGAGCCTAACAAGTGTAATATGTGCTGATTTCTCAAAGCAATTTTTCTTTTTTCCTTGCATAGAATAGAAAAAACCCAGCAAGATCACCTTTCCCTGTATAGAGCGCTGTGATCTCTCCCAACACAGAGCTCTCTTCTGTGAATCATGGAGCCGATCAGAGTGTCCTGGCGATCAATCATGGGCCGGGACCCACCGATCGGCTTGTGCTGTAACAAATCACAGCACAGGCAGACGGCGGCGGGCACCCGCGCCCTACCTGTACCAGATACGTGATCCAGCGCAGAGCTGCCGCCGCGCCGCAGTGCGGGGAAGTTGCTAAGCGGTTCATTAGCATGATAGAAGAATGTGGAAGGTCGGCTCCATACTGCGCCACGTCTGATAAACAACCTGAGCGCCCCTTCAGCTCACCTGGATCTGCGCCCTGTTGCCTGCGGTGATGTTGGATATCGTCCAGCAAGCCTCCTTCTTTATGGACTCTTTGGGGCTGCTGAGAAGGTGCAGCAAACTCTGCAATGCCGAGCAATTCAGAATCACCTGAAGAACCAGAGAAAAAGAAATGTGTCGTCATTTACTTATTTTATTACAGGTACTTATATAGTGCTGTCAGTGTACGCAGCGCTTTACGTATATATTGTACATTCACATCAGAGCCTAAGGCAGGGTCCGGGGAGAGCGGATAGAGTGAATGCGGGGTCCGGGGAGAGGGGATATAGTGAATGCGGGGTCCGGGGAGAGCGGATAGAGTGAATGCGGGGTCCGGGGAGAGCGGATAGAGTGAATGCGGGGTCCGGGGAGAGCGGATAGAGTGAATGCGGGGTCCGGGGAGAGGGGATATAGTGAATGCGGGGTCCGGGGAGAGCGGATATAGTGAATGCGGGGTCCGGGGAGAGGGGATATAGTGAATGCGGGGTCCGGGGAGAGCGGATATAGTGAATGCGGGGTCCGGGGAGAGCGGATATAGTGAATGCGGGGTCCGGGGAGAGCGGATATAGTGAATGCGGGGTCCGGGGAGAGCGGATATAGTGAATGCGCGGTCCGGGGAGGGCGGATATAGTGAATGCGCGGTCCGGGGAGGGCGGATATAGTGAATGCGGGGTCCGGGGAGGGCGGATATAGTGAATGCGGGGTCCGGGGAGGGCGGATATAGTGAATGCGGGGTCCGGGGAGAGGGGATATAGGGAATGCGGGGTCCGGGGAGAGCGGATATAGCGAATGCGGGGTCCGGGGAGAGCGGATATAGCGAATGCGGGGTCCGGGGAGAGCGGATATAGCGAATGCGGGGTCCGGGGAGAGCGGATATAGCGAATGAGGGGTCCGGGGAGGGCGGATATAGCGAATGAGGGGTCCGGGGAGGGCGGATATAGCGAATGCGGGGTCCGGGGAGGGCGGATATAGGGAATGCGGGGTCCGGGGAGGGCGGATATAGCGAATGCGGGGTCCGGGGAGGGCGGATATAGCGAATGCGGGGTCCGGGGAGGGCGGATATAGCGAATGCGGGGTCCGGGGAGGGCGGATATAGCGAATGCGGGGTCCGGGGAGGGCGGATATAGCGAATGCGGGGTCCGGGGAGGGCGGATATAGCGAATGCGGGGTCCGGGGAGGGCGGATATAGCGAATGCGGGGTCCGGGGAGGGCGGATATAGCGAATGCGGGGTCCGGGGAGGGCGGATATAGCGAATGCGGGGTCCGGGGAGGGCGGATATAGCGAATGCGGGGTCCGGGGAGGGCGGATATAGCGAATGCGGGGTCCGGGGAGAGCGGATATAGCAAATGCGGGGTCCGGGGAGAGCGGATATAGCGAATGCGGGGTCCGGGGAGAGCGGATATAGCGAATGCGGGGTCCGGGGAGAGCGGATATAGCGAATGCGGGGTCCGGGGAGAGCGGATATAGCGAATGCGGGGTCCGGGGAGGGCGGATATAACGAATGCGGGGTCCGGGGAGGGCGGATATAGCGAATGCGGGGTCCGGGGAGGGCGGATATAGCGAATGTGGGGTCCGGGGGGGGCGGATATAGCGAATGCGGGGTCCGGGGAGAGCGGATATAGCGAATGCGGGGTCCGGGGAGAGCGGATATAGGGAATGCGGGGTCCGGGGAGGGCGGATATAGCGAATGCGGGGTCCGGGGAGGGCGGATATAGCGAATGCGGGGTCCGGGGAGGGCGGATATAGCGAATGCGGGGTCCGGGGAGAGCGGATATAGGGAATGCGGGGTCCGGGGAGGGCGGATATAGGGAATGTGGGGTCCAGGGAGGGCGGATATAGCGAATGCGGGGTCCGGGGAGGGCGGATATAGCGAATGCGGGGTCCGGGGAGAGCGGATATAGTGAATGCAGGGTCCGGGGAGAGCGGATATAGCGAATGCGGGGTCCGAGGAGAGCGGATATAGTGAATGCGGGGTCCGGGGAGAGCGGATATAGTGAATGCGGGGTCCGAGGAGAGCGGATAAAGTGAATGCGGGGTCCGGGGAGAGCGGATATAGTGAATGCGGGGTCCGAGGAGAGCGGATAAAGTGAATGCGGGGTCTGCCCACCACTGACTTCAAAGCAAACCGCCTCACATTGGATTCAATGCAAAATTGCCTCCCTTTGACATCAATGCAAATTCGGCACCCATTGACTTCAATGCAAAATCGCATCTCAATAGCAATCCTATGCGAACACTTACCTCTGCATACCACTCTACTCTATCACTTATGAGTCTGCAATGCACCGCTCAAAATTCATACAGGACCCTTTTTTTTCGTAATGGAGCTCAAAATGCAATGCATGTGAACGGCATCTGTGTGAACCACCTCAACAGGAATACATAATATCTAGCCTGTCATACAAATCTGTGCGTTTGAAAATGCATCCAGAATCACACGTGTGAACCAGGCAGCTCCATTCACAACCGGGCGTTTTGGGATCGCGGCAGAATCACTGCAATTCTGGCCATGATCGCAAAACACAGGTTCAGGTGCCATTATTTGCGAAGGCACTTAAAACACGCTGTGGAGCATAAATAGTTAACTTTGTTTCCTCCATAAAAGATAAACAACTGGCTTACCGGTCACCTGTTTTTAACCACTTGCCCTCCAGAGGCTCCAGCCCATCCTAACTATCCTCTCCCCCCAGCAGTGAAGTTTGTTCAAAAGATAAACCTAGCCTGTAATGCCGCCGACCCCCCCCCCCTCAGAACACTCGGCAATCCTTTGCTCACCTGTTAAATTGTAAATGATCACCTTGTAAAAGAGCCCAGTTTAACCCCTTGCCCTCCGGAGGATATCCCCCCCCCCCCCCTCTGACCAGGCCATTTTTTGCGTTACGGCGCTGCGTTACTGACAATTGCGCGGTCATGCAACGCTGCACCCAAATGAAATTTGCGTCCTCTTTTTCCCCCACAAATAAGAGATTTCTTTGGGTGGTATTTTATCACATGTACTTTTTTTTTATTTTACGCTAAAAAAAAAAAACAAAAAACAATGTTTTTGACTTTTTGCTATTAAAGAGATCCAGGGGAAAAAAAAAAAAAAAAATTGCATTTCGTTATAAATTTAGGCCAAAATGTATTCTGCTCCATGTCTTTGCTATACAAAAAAAATCCCGATACGTGTAAATGAATTGGTGTACGTGAAAGTTATAGTGTCTACAAATGGCGGTATATATACTGGGAGTTTTACTAGTAATAGCGGCGATCAGCGACTTATAGCGGGACTGCGGCGGGCATTCTGACGCTGGGGGGGAACTGACTTGGTGTCACTGACATCCCCAGTGACACCAATACAGTGATCAGTGCTAATAAAAAGCACTGAGACTGTACTAATGGCACTGGGCAGGAAGGGGTTAACATCTGGGGCGATCAAAGGGTTAACTGTGTGCTGTTTTACTGTAAGCTGTGTGTGCTTCACTGTAAGCACACTGTTTTGCATGGCTCTGCGCAGCAGAGCCATGCAAAACAGTGTGCAGGAGCTGACAGGGGAGAGAACTATATTGTTTACTTACAGTCCTCTCCCTCCGTCAAAAATGCTCCGCGATTACTGGGTGCTGGTGAGTAATCACCGACCTGGTGATTGACAGCCGAGGTCACTCACCCCCTACCCAGAAATGTAAAATCATATATACGTGTGTGTGTATGTGTGTGTGTGTGTGATTTTGCGCACCCCTGCCACCTCGTTGCTGTATATCGGCTATAGGGCGCCGGGAAAACGGTTAATGTCGGGAAAATCGGTGTGTGTTATTTTTCAACAGTCGGAAGCAATCTTTGCTGCCCCACCACACGGGCCAACTGTCCCGAGTGATATTTCATCAGGCGAGCTATCACCAGTACAAGAATACATCACAAAAGATCTGATTGGTAAACCCGAGTCTGCGATCGATTGCCCACCTGTGTCTGCACATCATCTCCGGTCACAATGTTCCCAACAGCTCTCAACGCCGGTGACACCACTTTGTAATCGCTGTGCCTGAAAACACATCAAATGTTAAAGTGTTTCTCTAACCAAATCAAATACTGAAATGTGCCCGGCATACATCGCCTCTTATAAACAACGATGTCATGGCGATAATTTACCTCCTTTCATAATAATTAATAATTACCCGTTCATACTGACAGTTAGTATTTGTGTTCAATTTCCAGTAGAGGACCAACAATGCTTTATGTCAGGGGTCTCCAAACTTTCTAAACAAAGGGCCAGTTTACTGCCCTTCAAACTTTAGGGGGGCCGGACTGTGGCCAGTGGGAGAAGAAAATGTCCTGTCGTCAGTGGGGGGAATAGTGCCCCATCATTGGTGTCAGTGGGGGGAATAGTGCCCCATCATTGGTGTCAGTGGGAGGAATAGTGCCCCATCATTGGTGTCAGTGGGAGGAATAGTGCCCATCATTGGTGTCAGTGGGAGGAATAGTGTCCCATCATTGGTATCAGTGGGAGGAATAGTGCCCCATCATTGGGAGGAATAGTGCCCCATCACTGGTGTCAGTGGGAGGAATAGTGCCCCATCGTTAGTAGCAATGGGAGGAATAGTGCCCCATCATTGGTATCAGTGGGAGGAATAGTGCCCCATCATTGGTGTCAGTGGGAGGAATAGTTGTTGTGGACCTTTTGAATTATGTCTCAAAAATATGACTTTATCAAGACATAATATTATATGGCAAACAGCTCAGTATAGCCGGATGCTAGAAGTTAATTTTGTCTTGGTTGAACCATCAAGGATTCTAGTTAAGAAATGGAGAAGGGGGGAAGTGAGACTTTTCCAAGACAATAAGACTGTTTGAACTGTCAACAAGGACTATTTGTATATTGAGGTTGAGAAGAATGCAGATACAGAAAGTCAAACAAATAGCCAGATAGGACTTCGACTTTCAAACATTTTAACAATAATGAGACGGGAACTCAACTGGTTGAAAGCTTAACCAAAACGTGCAGAGTGTGATGAACCAACAGACCTCTGAAATATACTATTGTTCACCAAGGGTGAAAGCATTAACAGTTGTTTACCATGAGTCCAACACAAGGGCCAGGCAAACAGAAAGTTTTTTTTTCTACACAGAGAAAATGTTGATTCTAAAACAAAGGGGTGAAATTTAGGACATTTAAGTCTAAAAGTTGACTGTATATAAAGTCTAAGAGTTGACTGTATATAATTACAAAAATATATTACAAAAACATATTATAAATGAGATGTTATGGATTTTACACACCACTAAATATTCAGAAATGGGAACTATATATCACTAACTTGAGTATTGAGATGATGGGAAGTAAGATGTATTATAAACTAGCATTAGTTACATGTCTTATCAGGAAACAAACAGGATGGTATTTCAAGAAGGAATAACTGAATATACACCTATATTCCATGGTCCCTATTTAGAATATCATAGGTATGATCACTTATATCTGGAAAAAGACGTATATTTGATTCCTGAAATTACCTTAAGATTCCACCCAAGGTATGAGTCATCTCAAATACTCAAATTGTTCTGTGATACATGACCGCCACCTGGCGGGCAGGTGAGAAATAGCTTATGTACACACATTTCTCAACTAGCCAATCAGGAAGCCTGGTGGGAAGGTATCTTAGAACAATGGATTAGTGGATATAAAAGCCTTTGTACCTTTAACAAAAAAAAAGATCATCAAGAAAAAGCTCAAGAAGAGACCTCATCACAAGAAGACCCTGACATCTGAAGAAGATCTCTGCTGAATAACTACTCTTTCATACTTTCAAACCTCCTAAAACTTTAACTAAATTTCTAAACCTCTAACCTTATAACTTCCTACATTCTCCCCTACTGAATATCTATCACTGGCCCTATAATATCAGTCTAAAGGCGTTCCACTACCAGCTAAATCCACGGGAGAGTTGCCTAGTCTGAATTCCGGGTGTGGTGAGATGTTTATTTGATTTTGTATTACCTATTTTCTCTGTTGTGTGGAATCATAAAATTACCTCAGTGTATCACAACAATATTGGGTAGTTAGATATATGTAGAGAGATCCTGTTTTACTGTTAAAAAATTGTTTATTGCCATATTATAATTTTTTTATATTTCATAATTTATTGAATATTAATAACCAGAGTATCATATATCAAGGGCTTCCTTCTTGCAATCCTATGGCCACGGCTTGTGAGAATATAACCTTTGAGATATTCGAAATTATTAATTATTAATAAATTTAATAAATTATCATATCATTTAAAAATTGTGATATGATGTAATTAGTTAGAAACCTTATTATTGTGTCTTACATTGGTAGGATATATTTTTGATTGTGTGTACCAATGTTCATTTATCACCAGTCTTTTGCGTTTTGTGTTAATATATATATAATTTTTGTACATAAATAAATTTTTATATTTATCTATTATAAGGCAAATTTTGTGTGTATGGTACGAAATCATATTGGCTAAAAGAATTCAAGGTATAATAATAAGTGGTGATCAAATTATCAAGGTGTCCAAATTATTGGTTTACTAAATATTTGCCGTATTTTAACGGCTGGAGGCACTGTAATATTTCATCTAAGGGAAAGGGACACGCCCTTTATAAATAATATATATCCTTACATAAACCACCACAGGATAAATTTGGAGGCACTGCTGAGATCCATAGAAATCGTACCATAACACAAAACGCACTGGTGATTGTATATTTGTACACTTTGTCAAACATATATTTTATATCAAAATGGCATCCAGTAATCACGGATCCACCTCTTCCAAGCATAACGAGGAAAATATGGCGGCTCAAGGCATTGAGCAGGAAGTTATGAAGCCAGCTCGGAAAGCTGCCGGTGCTTGGCAGAAGTATGTTGAATGTGAAGTAATAGATTATCTCCGCAAGAGATTAGGTCTGGGGGATAGCAATAAGGAATTTGTGGATGAAGAGAAAAAGCAGGCTATGAGCACCTTTGAGGACCTGTTCAACCAAAAGGGCCAGGTTGTTGGGTTTTTAATAGCATTTGCTGGAGCAGAAAGTGATAGAAGCCGTGACAGACTTCTCCTAGAAGCTTGGCCCATGTTATGGTTCATGACCGCTGGAGCTGCCCAGCGGACCATGACTCTAAGGGAAGAGTTGTCAGAGGCCCGCCTCTTGTTAGAAAGCAAAAATCAGGACATTGAGTCTTTGAAAGGGAAGCTTGGTCATGCCGGTATTCGTTTAGACGAATCCGAGAAACATTATGATAGATTGGTCGGAGACTTTCGAAGTGCTCAGGACCTGTATGAAAGAAACTTTCAGGAATTAAAACAACTTCAAGAGAAGTATCAGGACTTAAAAGATGAGGTGAAGTACTTCAGATCAGAGAGGTTATCTCCTGTTAAAATTAAAGTTCACCCAGGGGATAAGCATGACCAGTCAGAACTTACCTTGATAAAATCTGAGCAGAAAACTCTGGAGGAGCAGATTATAAGGTTGACGGCCCAAATAAATTCTGGGGTCCAAAGACGGACCAACCCAGTCAAGCCAGAGGCTGATGAGCGGAGATACCCGCATCACAGCGAAGTATCTGATAGTGAGTCAGGGTCAGAATATAGGTCACCTCCTAAGCTTTCAAGATACACTCCAGAGCGCTCTGAAGAAAAATATGAGGTTTCATATAGGCAGGAAGGGAAATCCCAGGGATCATTCAGGAGATATGACACCCCAAAGGTCATTAAGTTCCTGAAGGACACTGTTCCTATGTTTTCTAAGAAAGGGTCCCTTGAGATCACCGAACACATGAAAACATATGAACAGACGTTAGAGATTCTGGGCATTAGAGATGACCACACCAAAATAGAATTGCTGCCATGGGTGTTTGAAGAGAAATACCGGCAATTCTTTGAGACCTTGAGGGCCTATTCCAATCAGTCCTGGAGAGAGGTTAAACATAAGTGCCACATGGAATTTGGGCCTTATAAAACTGTAACCTCTGCCAAGGCTGCGGCCTACAATTTAAAGTGTGGTCCTCACCAAAGCCCTGCAGAATTTCTGGCTGTCCTCAGAAATGCCTATTTCCTGGCTGAAAAGGATCCCAATCCTAACCAGCCAGAATTCAAGACCCTATTCTATGAAGCATTACCTGCTTACATAAAATTGGGACTTGCAAAGGATTACAGAAAAGGACGCTCTCTTGATTGGTTGGTGAGAGAGAGCGACTATTTATTCTCGATCCAACAGTCCAGTGAGGGCGGGATAAAAAGAGAACCTAAAAATAGCCCCAAGATAGTAGCAGCCACTACCGTTTCCCCTCCAAATCCAAATTTGCAGGCAGAGAAGAAATCATATGCGGAAGTAGTCCGTGGGGGTAAAACCAATGGTTCCCCTAGATTTGTACCTCAAACCCAGCAAGTGAAGGAGGTCCATAACTTTGCACCCCAAAACCAGTGGGTGAGAAAGGATAGACAAAAGCCAGGAAACTACGGTAGTGGAAGTGAGAAGAATAAAAAGTATGGTAAGGGCCAGTATAGTGATGAGAATCAAAGGAGTCAATGGTATCCTCGGAGGTTCTATTATCCTCGCCAAAACCAACATGGGAATTTTTATGGGAACCCCAATTTCAACAGGAACCATAATTACAATAAGAATCCCAATTTTAATAAAAACTCCGACTTCCAAAGATTTCCTCCACGCCAAGAACACCCTCAGGCTCAAAGGGGGGATACAGTACCCCAGGCTCCCTTTAATAACAGGGAGACCCCAAAACCTCAGAGAGAACAATGGCGTCGGGATCAGAGCAGTAGTTCTGACTCTGAGTCTCATTACCAGTCTCGTCCAAAATACAAGCGCAAGTATAGGAAAAGGGAGAATCAACAGAATGACTCCTCTGAGCGTATTGGACAAATAGAGGCACAGGTCAGCAAAATGGCTGAACAAATGGACAGGCTTGTCACTCAATTTCCATCCAATCCTTTTTTAGGAGCAGCTCCTGTGACCAACCAAGGGTCACAGAATTAATAGGCAACCAAGCCTTAAACCAACAGGGGAGAACACTGAGTCAAATGACAGGAGATGTGTGTACCGTCCCTGACACGCCTACTAATAGAGAATCTAGTTCTCAGGCAAAGGGGGACCAGTTGTTGGTTATTAATGATTCTCCTGCTTTTCAGTGTCCATCTATTGCCCCTAATATAGTCGCGGCATCGGAAGTCGTCGGGATTGACAAGCCAGACGGAGCACCAACTTCTAGTTGTGCTTCTGTCTTGAGACAGTCCAAGAATCCCACCAGGGAGGATAAGGGTAATGTGTCCACCACATGCGGTGAGATAAGAGCTAGTCATATGTTATTGAAGGGCCCACAGATCTTCAACCACACTAATTTCATGTGTGAGCTGACTGAATCTGATGGGAGATATTATGCCACAGTACAGGTGCAGGATGCCAGTGATCTTTCGATTGTCGGTTTAATAGACACTGGATCCCAAGCAACCATCATGTCACAGGAACATTTTGATAAAGTGGCGAATGTCATGCCCACCAAGCCGAGACTTAAAAGCTTTGACAGCTCATTGATTGGTGTAGGTGGAGACCCGTTACAAGTCATGGGTACCGCCTGGCTTAAACTGAAACTGGGTAATAAGGAACTGAGACACCCCATCATCATTGCCAGCATCTCCCGGCACCACATGATAATTGGGATGGACTTCCTAAAAAGGCTGAACACCATAGTTGACTGTGTGAACCAAGTACTGTGGTCACAGGTAAATACCCCGATTAAATATGGGAAACTTAAAACTCCCCATTCCCGACAACACTGCCACCTGGTGGAAGAAAGGCCTGGATCATTAGAAATCCATTTCAGGAACAGCCAACTTCCTGATGTAACGGTTATCAAACCTGATGACCATAACCCTATCAGAAGAGATGAGGAACACATTTTTAGAATTCCCCAAGAGAAAATAAAAGATATTTCCCTCCAAGATGACATCCTTACGATATCTTTTCATCAGGAGGATAAACCAAGAAAAGGGGGAGATCATACCCAATTCTTGACAGGTATTGAAAGGGTTAACAGCGACTTGTTTATCCCCATCCGGATAGATGGTCTTAATAGGTCAAAATATGCCAAACTAGATTTGAGACAGGAACACAGCTTTGTAAGCCATGGGTTGATAAAACACCTGACCGAAATGGAAATGATCCGTTTCTCCACACCTCAGCGTCATTGGATTTCAGACTCCCTTGATGACTCTGATGATCACAATTCAATGGCTAGGTGTCTCTTAAACGTCACTGTAGGAAACAAAACAGCCACCCATGTGTTCCTAGTCTTGGATAATCCCCAAACTAAAATTTATTTTGGCAACGATATATTACATCGCTTTGCAATGCAAGTCGACCTAATTAATGACTGTTTATGGAGTCGACTAAAGGGGGACCCCGAAAAATACCAAAATCTGGACTTAGCTTTAAAATCCCAGCAACAGATGCCTTATGCTGTTGAAGTCCAGGTAGCCCAAAAGATTACAATTCCTAAGGGCATAAATAACTTCATACTCCCCATCCAAGTTAAAAAGGGACATAGACTGAAGGGGTCAGATGCATTAGTATGCCTCTCCCATAGAGTGCAGGGGGAGGGACTGAACATTACACACACGCCCCTAGTCAACACACATCAATCCCCGATGTACATTTACGTACATAATCTGTCCAATCAGGACATCGTCTTACCCAAAGAGACCCTTATTGGTCTAGCGGTAGAGACTGAATATTATACCTTTGGGGTCACTAACCAGGTGATTGGACTCATCCCCGATGAATATTTGTCGGAGGAACAATTAATTGAACAAACATTCCATTCATTACCAGAGGGTATTTTCACCATAGAGTCCATTTATCCATTCGATTCTAAAGATGGCACCTGTCGAATCGAAGAGACATCAATTGTCTTTGATCACCCAATCAAAGAACAAGAGTACCCCAAAGAACCTGGATGGCAGGAGAGCACACACACACATCACATACCCAATGACCTCACCACAAAACTTGAAGAGGCATATGAGATAGGTCAGCCGGAAAGCTTTCCTGGATTCAAGGAGTTAGTGGAAGAGATGGTGGCCCTCGCCGATGCATGTGCCAATGATCTCGACCGACAATTGCTCCGAGAGCTTCTCCTTGAATTCCAAGAGATCTTTGCCAAGGATTCTTACGATTGTGGGACTACTGACCTACACATCGCTAGGATCCAAACAGATCCAGATGCCCCACCAGTATTTGTAAGACAGTATAGGTTACCATTAGCTTCCTATGAATCTCTAACTGAGATTATCAGGAAGTTACATGAAAGGGGTATAATTCGGCCCATCCACAGCTCCTACAACCACCCGATCCTGGGTATCTTAAAACCCAATGGACAATGGCGTCTGTGCGCTGACCTCCGTCAGCTAAACAAACGTGTGTACATGTCAGGATGGCCTGTCCCATACATAGATCAATGTCTCGCCCAGCTCCAAGGATCCCAAGTTTTCACAGCCTTGGATTGTGCACAGGGGTATTGGACCATAAAGGTGAGTGAGGAAGACCAATACAAACTGGCCTTCAGTTTTGGGAATCGACAATATTGTTGGGTGAGAATGCCTTTCGGATTCATAAATTCCGGACATGAATTTGCTGTGTTCATGCACAAGGCCATGCCAGACGCCTTCGAAAGGGGGACGTTGGCATATGTGGACGATATCCTGATCAAAAGTACTGATATGGCCAAACACATTACAGAACTTCGGCATGTCCTGGGCCAATTAAAAGCAGCAGGAGTTAAACTGTCCTTACAAAAAGCCCAGTGGTGTCGCACGAAGGTAAACTTCCTAGGCCATGAAGTTACTGCTGAAGGTTTGAACCCGCAAAAGAAGAAAGTTGAGGCGGTTCTGAACTGTAAAGTCCCTACTAACCTTAAAGAATTGAGATCATTCCTAGGTATGGTAAACTACTCGCGTAAGTTTATTGATAATTACGCCGAGATAAGCAAGCCACTGCTTCACCTACTGAAGAAGGATGTCGAATGGTCGTGGGGTAAGAAACAGGAAGACGCCATGAAGGAATTAAAGGAACGTCTCACACAAGCCCCGTGTCTCGGATATCCCGAAGGGGGTAAAGATTTCTATCTAGAGACAGGGTTTACGCAGGTAAGTATGAGTTCTGTTCTTTACCAGAAACGTGATGATGTCAGTAAGGTGATTGCCTATGCCAGTAAAACTTTGTCCCCGGTTGAAGTAAAGTTCAGTGACTGTGAAAAAGCTCTATTGTCCACCGTGTGGGCATTACAGAATTTCCGCAGTTACATTCAGGGAGAGAGAATCATTGTTGAAACGGCACACCAGCCTTTACAGTATTTAAAGAGTGAACGTATCAAGGGAGGAAATGTGTCTAATAGCCGCATCACTGCTTGGACTTTGTCTTTGCAAGGGTGGCCTCTTGAAATTCGGTACAAACAGAACAAGGAAAGTCCAGTAGCCCAGGGCCTAGCCGAGCTCCATGATTGTTCCGCAACTACGCCTGCTATGGAGGGCCCGGACACTGACTTTCTGGAAGAACAACTGTTCTCTCCCTACAAGGTTTACGATGAAGAATACTGTAAACAGCTGCCGTGTGTATATGTGGATGGTTGTGCTTTTCATCACAAGGATGGGGAACAGCTCCAACTAGTGGCAGGTATTGGAATCGTTTGGACCCAAGGTGTCACCCCAATTTCTGTGGGATACAAACTTGGACCAAAAAGCAGTCAGGTTGCTGAACTTACTGCAATCCTTAGAGCAGTTGAGATGGCTATAGAGTTCAACATTAAAGAGTGTGCCATCATAACCGATTCCAATTATGTCAGGAATAGTTTTGTGGAGTATTTCCCTAGGTGGAAGCGAAACAACATGAACAAGAGTAATCACAAACCCGTGAAACATGGTAAGCTCTTTTGTCACATCGATGAACTGGTAAGGTCCAATGATCTCACCCTGCACTTCAAGAAGACCAAAGGCCACTCCAAGGTTCTAGGTGCCGAGAAAGAAGGGAACGATCTGGCCGATTCTCTAGCCAAGGAAGGGGCAATCACCGGTGAACTGTTAGACATTGACCAATTTTTAGGTACCGTACAGGTTGAAGCTGTCACCAGGCAACAGGCCAGAACAGCTGGTGATCCGAATGCATTACAGTGGAGTCACGATTCTCCTAGTGAGGATTTAATTACTGCCCAAAAAGAAGACCCAATAATTGGCTTATTTTATAGTCATATAGAAGATCCCAACCAAAATCCCATAAATAAGGAAGTATGTAGTGGGAAGGAGGATTTACGTATCTTAATGAAATCCAAATCCCAATTCTCTTTATACCAGGGATTGTTGATACGAACCTCAAAGGGTGGCGTACAACAATGGGTCGTCCCACTTAAATTTAGAGGTTTGATGCTACAGCATGCCCATGATGCTCCCACTTCCGGTCATCGTGGAGAAAAGATCACGTATGAGATCCTGCGGGATTATGCCTACTGGCCGCACATGTTACGTGATGTGAAGGAGTACTGCCAAGGTTGCCTAATATGTCCCCAATTTCAACCTACCAAGCCAACTCACAGAGCACCTCTCCAGAAGAGGGGGATATGTATGCCTTGGTCAGACCTTCAGATGGATTTTATTGGGCCCGTAACAAAATCTTCACGAGGAAATCGGTATATGTTAACAGTTACATGTTTATTCACCAAGTATGTCGAATGTATACCAGCACCAAATAATAGCTCCGAGACA
Source organism: Staurois parvus (assembly GCF_062004578.1). NCBI lineage: Eukaryota > Metazoa > Chordata > Amphibia > Anura > Ranidae > Staurois > Staurois parvus. The sequence goes on along the minus strand of NW_028321632.1, from coordinate 39,510 downwards.
TGTGCTGCATTGCTAATAAATCATGTATTTTCTCGTTTTGGTCTCCCACAGAGGATAGAGTCTGATAGAGGATCGCACTTCACTAGCGAAGTGATGGCCAAATTGTGGAAAATTTTGGGGGTTAAAAGGAAATTGCATATCGCCTATCGGCCAGCCTCTAGTGGTGGTGTAGAGCGATACAATCAGACCATCGTTAACGTCCTTAAGAAATTTGTTAAGGAAACAGGCAAAGATTGGGATGTCAAACTCCCGCTGGTCCTGATGGCGTTGAGGGCTACTCCGAATACAGTTACAAAAATGTCATCTTTTGAACTGATGACAGGTAGACGGATGGTACTGCCCCAGCACTTATTGTATCGCACTACAGATCAAAATTTGATCAATGCTACCACCACACACCAGTACATAGAGGATTTACGTAAACATCTGCAATATGCTTTTGCCTTTGCCCAGCGAAATTTGGAAAGAGCTGCAACTAGTGCTAAGACATACTATGATCTCAAAACCTCCAAGAAGGAATATGAGATTGGTGACAAGGTCTATCTATACAACTTTGCAAGAGACCAGATCAAGGAACGGAAATTCCTTCCATCTTGGAAAGGTCCGTTCTCTATCATTGATAAAATCTCTCCGGTCGCATATAAATTGCAGGTTACCCGGTATGGTGAAATCAGTGATAGATGGGTGCACATCAACCAATTACGTGCTTGCCATCCAAAGTCTCAATTGCAGTTGTTGGAAGACTAACCCACCAATTCCTATCTGGAGATATTGAGATCATTATTAAATTTCCTTTGAACATATAATCCATCTTTTCCTTACAGGATCCAGTAATATAAATTTATATATATCCAATACTTAAACTGTTCATTTTAATAATTTAGAAAGGAAGGCCCAGACTATGACCAGACCGGCGATCGGAGGTGTCAATGACCGGACCCTAGAAGGAAGCTATAATGTCCTGTGGGAAAGACCAGATGCCAGAGATCGATCCGGAGACGATAACCTGATGTCCCAGGCCACTAAGGGCCAGTCCAGAGGAAAAGACCCGCCTAGGAGACCGTCTAAGAGACCTGTCGTGCGGAGGACCCATGGACCCCAAGGTGGATGTGCCAGGCCAGGCCAGCCTCATCACAAGACCAGGATCGTCATCGGAAGTGTCCATCTAAAGACGCCGAGTCAAGTTGAGGACCAACCAGCATCACCGCTGCCATTTTATTATAAAAAAAAAAAAAATATTTTTTTTATTATTTCATTCACTTCACCAGGAGAAGATGAACGATCACTCTAACCAAAAGTCCCACTCATGTTTTTTCGATACAGACACCCCTCTACACGTGCCTGTACCCCAAAAAAAAAGGGGGATTTGTTGTGGACCTTTTGAATTATGTCTCAAAAATATGACTTTATCAAGACATAATATTATATGGCAAACAGCTCAGTATAGCCGGATGCTAAGAGTTAATTTTGTCTTGGTTGAACCATCAAGGATTCTAGTTAAGAAATGGAGAAGGGGGGAAGTGAGACTTTTCCAAGACAATAAGACTGTTTGAACTGTCAACAAGGACTATTTGTATATTGAGGTTGAGAAGAATGCAGATACAGAAAGTCAAACAAATAGCCAGATAGGACTTCGACTTTCAAACATTTTAACAATAATGAGACGGGAACTCAACTGGTTGAAAGCTTAACCAAAACGTGCAGAGTGTGATGAACCAACAGACCTCTGAAATATACTATTGTTCACCAAGGGTGAAAGCATTAACAGTTGTTTACCATGAGTCCAACACAAGGGCCAGGCAAACAGAAAGTTTTTTTTTCTACACAGAGAAAATGTTGATTCTAAAACAAAGGGGTGAAATTTAGGACATTTAAGTCTAAAAGTTGACTGTATATAAAGTCTAAGAGTTGACTGTATATAATTACAAAAATATATTACAAAAACATATTATAAATGAGATGTTATGGATTTTACACACCACTAAATATTCAGAAATGGGAACTATATATCACTAACTTGAGTATTGAGATGATGGGAAGTAAGATGTATTATAAACTAGCATTAGTTACATGTCTTATCAGGAAACAAACAGGATGGTATTTCAAGAAGGAATAACTGAATATACACCTATATTCCATGGTCCCTATTTAGAATATCATAGGTATGATCACTTATATCTGGAAAAAGACGTATATTTGATTCCTGAAATTACCTTAAGATTCCACCCAAGGTATGAGTCATCTCAAATACTCAAATTGTTCTGTGATACATGACCGCCACCTGGCGGGCAGGTGAGAAATAGCTTATGTACACACATTTCTCAACTAGCCAATCAGGAAGCCTGGTGGGAAGGTATCTTAGAACAATGGATTAGTGGATATAAAAGCCTTTGTACCTTTAACAAAAAAAAAGATCATCAAGAAAAAGCTCAAGAAGAGACCTCATCACAAGAAGACCCTGACATCTGAAGAAGATCTCTGCTGAATAACTACTCTTTCATACTTTCAAACCTCCTAAAACTTTAACTAAATTTCTAAACCTCTAACCTTATAACTTCCTACATTCTCCCCTACTGAATATCTATCACTGGCCCTATAATATCAGTCTAAAGGCGTTCCACTACCAGCTAAATCCACGGGAGAGTTGCCTAGTCTGAATTCCGGGTGTGGTGAGATGTTTATTTGATTTTGTATTACCTATTTTCTCTGTTGTGTGGAATCATAAAATTACCTCAGTGTATCACAACAATATTGGGTAGTTAGATATATGTAGAGAGATCCTGTTTTACTGTTAAAAAATTGTTTATTGCCATATTATAATTTTTTTATATTTCATAATTTATTGAATATTAATAACCAGAGTATCATATATCAAGGGCTTCCTTCTTGCAATCCTATGGCCACGGCTTGTGAGAATATAACCTTTGAGATATTCGAAATTATTAATTATTAATAAATTTAATAAATTATCATATCATTTAAAAATTGTGATATGATGTAATTAGTTAGAAACCTTATTATTGTGTCTTACATTGGTAGGATATATTTTTGATTGTGTGTACCAATGTTCATTTATCACCAGTCTTTTGCGTTTTGTGTTAATATATATATAATTTTTGTACATAAATAAATTTTTATATTTATCTATTATAAGGCAAATTTTGTGTGTATGGTACGAAATCATATTGGCTAAAAGAATTCAAGGTATAATAATAAGTGGTGATCAAATTATCAAGGTGTCCAAATTATTGGTTTACTAAATATTTGCCGTATTTTAACGGCTGGAGGCACTGTAATATTTCATCTAAGGGAAAGGGACACGCCCTTTATAAATAATATATATCCTTACATAAACCACCACATAGTGCCCCATCATTGGTGTCAGTGGGTAGAATAGTGCCCCATCATTGGTGTCAGTGGGAGGAATAGTGCCCCATCATTGGTGTCATAAGGAGGAATAGTGCCCCATCATTGGTGTCAGTGGGAGGAATAGTGCCCCATCATTGGTGTCAGTGGGAGGAATAGTGCCCCATCATTGGTATCAGTGGAAGGAATAGTGCCCCATCATTGGTGTCAGTGGGAGGAATAGTGCCCCATCATTGGTGTCAGTGGGAGGAATAGTGTCCCATCATTGGTGTCAGTGAGATAAATAGTGCCCCATCATTGGTGTCAGTGGGAGGAATAGTGCCCCATCATTGGTGTCATAAGGAGGAATAGTGCCCCATCATCGGTGTCAGTGGGAGGAATAGTGTCCCATCATTGGTGTCAGTGGGAGGAATAGTGCCCCATCATTGGTGTCAGTGGGAGGAATAGTGCCCCATCATTGGTGTCAGTGGGAGGAATAGTGCCCCATCATTGGGAATTGGGATCATATATGTGTAAAAATGGATTTTTCAGTTTACCAAATGGAAATTGTATCTATCAAAAGGCATCATTTATTCTTTTAAAGTGTGAGTGAAATATGAAATTTTTTTTTTCATTAAAGGCTTTATACAGTATTATACTATTAGACTCCCCCCCCCCCCCCCTTCTTTTTTTGCATCTATCATCCATCCATGAGCGAACGTTTGCAGAGTACCAGGGAAGGATTGCTGGGGGTCGTTTGAAAGGATTTGTGTCCGTTTGAGCTTGCATTCGATTATTTAAATGTGAGTGTAATGGTTAATATTTGGGGGGAAAAAATAAAAAAATATTTATGCAGTATTACAAGATTTGTTTTTTTTTCTTTCATCCACTCGGGAGGTATTGATTAAGAAAACACTGAAGTATTCGGGAGATTTGTTCAGAAGATCTCATTGCAACTCCAAAATGTGTGTTTGATTCCTGAAGTCATTTTCCACTTGGCAATCACCTGATTGAGGGAGTGTGAGTGAAAACTTGCACCATTTAGATGTTTTTGAGCACATTGGGAATTATATTATTTATATTATTTTGTTGAAGTTTCTTTTGAAACACGAGACTTTCTTTATTTGGTTTTTACTTTTTTGGTTATTTTAATTGGTTTGCACGTTTTTTTTTGTGTGTATTTTGATGTACTGAGAAATGCTGTCAGTTGTGGGGGTGTGGGTGCCTTCCAGACCAAAGGGGTTAGGAATTACATTACCTGTTGACTGGAGAAGAGGCACACATGCTAGACCAGGGTTCCTTCCAAAGGTTTCCAGGGATTCCTTGAGAAATGGGCAATTTTTGCCTCTCAGGTAAGTTCCCACTGATACCATTGATTTTTAGCAATCTTCCCACTGACCACAAGTGTGAGGAGCATTCTTCCCAATGACCACAAGTGTAAGGAGCATTCTTCGCACTGACCACAAGTGTAAGGAGCATTCTTCGCACTGACCACAAGTGTAAGGAGCATTCTTCGCACTGACCACAAGTGTGAGGAGCATTCTTCCTAATGACCACAAGTGTAAGGAGCATTCTTCTCACTGACCACAAGTGTAAGGAGCATTCTTCTCACTGACCACAAGTGTGAGGAGCATTCTTTCCAATGACCACAAGTGTAAGGAGCATTCTTCCCAATGACCACAAATGTGAGGAGCATTCTTCCCAATGACCACAAGTGTAAGGAGCATTCTTCTCACTGACCACAAGTGTAAGGAGCATTCTTCCCAATGACCACAAGTGTAAGGAGCATTCTTCCCAATGACCACAAGTGTGAGGAGCATTCTTCCCAATGACCACAAATGTGAGGAGCATTCTTCCCAATGACCACAAGTGTAAGGAGCATTCTTCCCAATGACCACAAGTGTAAGGAGCATTCTTCTCAATGACCACAAGTGTAAGGAGCATTCTTCCCAATGACCACAAATGTGAGGAGCATTCTTCCCAATGACCACAAGTGTAAGGAGCATTCTTCCCACTGACCACAAGTGTGAGGAGCATTCTTCCCAATGACCACAAGTGTAAGGACCATTCTTCCCAATGACCACAAGTGTAAGGAGCATTCTTCCCAATGACCACAAGTGTAAGGACCATTCTTCCCAATGACCACAAGTGTGAGGAGCATTCTTCCCAATGACCACAAGTGTAAGGACCATTCTTCCCAATGACCACAAGTGTGAGGAGCATTCTTCCCACTGACCACAAGTGTAAGGAGCATTCTTCCCAATGACCACAAGTGTAAGGAGCATTCTTCCCAATGACCACAAGTGTAAGGAGCATTCTTCCCAATGACCACAAGTGTAAGGAGCATTCTTCCCAATGACCACAAGTGTGAGGAGCATTCTTCCCACTGACTAAGGTATCATGAGTTGTAGATGAAGACATTTTTAGCAGGGGTTCCCTGAGACCGGATAGTTCCATCAAGGGTTCCTCTGCATTGAAAAGGTTGAGAAAGGCTGTGCTAGAGGATCGTAAGTGTACTGTGAGTGAGTAGGAACCCTAAGAACATGGAAGACTGTATTCTTCCCACTGACCACAAGTGCAAGGAGCATTCTTCTCAATGACCACAAGCGTGAGGAGCATTCTTCCCACTGACCACAAGTGTGAGGAGCATTCTTCCCAATGACCACAAGTGTAAGGAGCATTCTTCCCAATGACCACAAGTGTAAGGAGCATTCTTCTCACTGACCACAAGTGTAAGGAGCATTCTTCCCACTGACTAAGGTATCATGAGTTGTAGATGAAGACATTTTTAGCAGGGGTTCCCTGAGACCGGAAAGTTACATCAAGGGTTCCTCTGCATTGAAAAGGTTGAGAAAGGCTGTGCTAGAGGATCGTAAGATTACTGTGAGTAGGAACCCTACGAACATGGAAGACTGTATTGTATGTACATATGAAGATCATGTTTTCTTACATTAAAAGCTCCACCAGTCTCCGGCACACTCCAGCATCAATGACAGCTTGGATCTTCTCATTGGGTCCGTCAGACAGGTAGGACAGGGCCCAGCAGGCATCAGCCAGGACATCTGTGTCACTAACGAACAGCAGCCAGGACAGGACGTTCAGGCATGGAGATACCTGTAAGATACAGCACAGTATTCAGACTACAGAAGACAGGCCAGTACTGTATGGCCAACTATAGTCCCAGGACCATGAGGAGATCCCTCTCAATGTACTCAAAACTATAAAAGAATTGCTATAGAGACAGGAGGGAAGACCATGAAGAGAATACCTCGAAATACAAGGATTAGGCAAATAAGGCCTACGGCAACAACATAATGGGGGAGATTTACTAAAACCGGAGCACTCAGGATCTGGTGCAGCTGTGAATGGGAGCCAATCAGCTTCTAACTTCAGCTTGTTCAATTAAGCTTTGACAAGAAGCCTAGAAGCGGATTGGTTTTGCAGAGGTGCACCAGTTTTAGTAAATCTCCCCCCAATGTGCTTTAACACCTTCCTGCCCGGCCTATTGCAGATTGATGGCCAGGCGGGACGTCATATGACGTCCTATCAAAACGAGCCGCTTACGGAGCTGCGCAGCAGCACGATCTGTCACTGGCTGTGTCCACAAGACACAGCCAGTGACATATCACTACACCGGCCCATTGCCAGTGTCATGTGACCGCTGTGACCAATCAGAGCAGATCACATGTCAATTGTACACAATGGATGGCTTCCTGTCATGCCATCCATTGTGTACAATTAGGTTGTTAGCTGTGACTGGTCAAGGCAGTCACATGATACAGACAGGGCCAATCACAGCCCATCTGTATCATGTGATCAGCTTTTCTCAATCACAGCTAATCACAAAAGACTGAATGAATCAGTTTTATTCAGTAACAATGATTGCAAATATCAATGAAATACATCGGTATTAGCAATCATATAAAAAAAAAAAAAATCCTGATCACTTGCTCAGAGTAGTTCAGTGTTACTATGGTAACATTGTGTTGCTTTGGTCACAGTGTGCTGAAAAATACAATAGTAAAGAAAGAAAAGTGCGTTTTTTTTCAAAACTTTCAGATGTTTTTTGTTTTATTTAGCAAATAATAAAAAAAACTCAGTGGTGATTAAATTTCACCAAAAGAAAGCTCTATTTGTGTGAAAAAAAATTATAAAAATGTCATATGGGTACAGTGTTGCATGACCGCGCAATTATCATTCAAATTGCGACGGCCCTGAAAGTTGAAAATTGGCCTGGGCAGGAAGAGGGTATAAGTGCCCGGTACTGAAAGGGTTAACAGATGAAAATAAACAAGTGAGATGGGAAAATATTCGTTTTTCATGGAGTTGCACACTATCAGATGCCCAAAAATTGTGCGCACAGAGATATTCTCCTACGAAAGAGAAAACATCACTTTAAATGTTCAGGTTTGAGATGTACTAACATTTTGGATTGACCGAGAACATTGTAGTTCAATAATGAAATGAATCCTCAAAAAACAACTTGCCTGAAAATTGTGCACGCAGAGGGGCTGATTCAGTAAAGGTAAATATATTGTACGCCGCAAGTACACCTGCAGTTGTTTTAGATCCGAGGGGAAACTCTGAAATGAGGCGAAGATCTGCTGATTTCTTTCATCCAATTATGTGCAAGCAAAAAGGCTTTTTTTTTTTCCTTGCATGTGCCTCTCAGATCCAGAGCAACTGCTGCACTTTCAGTGCAAAGCCTATCTGCCTTTAGTAATTAAACAGCAGTGTATTCTAAACATGTAGTATAGGCCAGCCTTTGTCAACCAGGGTGCCTTCAGGTTTCTTCAGGGGTGCCTTGGCAAAATGTCTAAAAATTACATAAAAATCTGTATACAAGCCATCGGGTGGAACAAGCCGGCCTTTTAGTTACACAAAGCCATTGGTTTCCATTGTGCACCATTACAACCCTCTAGCCGCCGGCATCCTGATAACCAATGACATCATCAGTTGATAAGGAGAATGCCAGCTGCCTGCACAACATCCTAGTTTGACCCTCCCCCGCCCCTCTCCATCAGTGCTGGGATCACATTAGCTCAGTGATGGAGAAAAACTGAGGGAGAGGAGAAACACTGGAATACTAGTCAGTACCGGTGTGCAAAAGTGTACTTGCTTTGGAGGAATAAATCACCTCTAGTGTTGGGTGTCCTACATGTGTGGATGTTGCTGCGTTATATAAAACTATTAGAATATTTTTTCACATTTTAGAATGCCATAATTTTTAAGGGTGCCTCGGGACCCGCCGTAATTTTTAAGGGTGCCTCGGGACCCGCCGTAATTTTTAAGGGTGCCTCGGGACCCGCCGTAATTTTTAAGGGTGCCTCGGGACCCGCCGTAATTTTTAAGGGTGCCTCGGGACCCGCCGTAATTTTTAAGGGTGCCTCGGGACCCGCCGTAATTTTTAAGGGTGCCTCGGGACCCGCCGTAATTTTTAAGGGTGCCTCGGGACCCGCCGTAATTTTTAAGGGTGCCTCGGGACCCGCCGTAATTTTTAAGGGTGCCTCAGGACCCTCCGTAATTTTTAAGGGTGCCTCGGGACCCTCCATAATTTTTAAGGGTGCCTCGGGACCCTCCATAATTTTTAAGGGTGCCTCGGGACTCTCCATAATTTTTAAGGGTGCCTCGGGACTCTCCGTAATTTTTAAGGGTGCCTCGGGACCCTCCATAATTTTTAAGGGTGCCTCGGGACCCTCCATAATTTTTAAGGGTGCCTCGGGACCCTCCATAATTTTTAAGGGTGCCTCGGGACCCTCCATAATTTTTAAGGGTGCCTCGGGACTCTCCATAATTTTTAAGGGTACCTCGGGACTCTCCATAATTTTCAAGGGTGCCTCGGGACTCTCCATAATTTTTAAGGGTGCCTCGGGACTCTCCATAATTTTTAAGGGTGCCTCGGGACTCTCCATAATTTTTAAGGGTGCCTCGGGACTCTCCATAATTTTTAAGGGTGTCCCGAGCCTGTCCACAATTTTAAAGGGCGCCTTGACTGAAAAAAGGTTGAGAAACACTGGTATAGACAATCGGACATATACAAGAAATCTGGATTATCTGTGAACACTTCAGTAGTGAAAAAGGATAAGTTCACCTTCCATAACATGTTACACCCATATTCAGGATGTAACATGTTACAAAAGGAGTGGCTCCAGCTCCCCCGATGTGACAACTCCCCCCCCCCGCCCAGCTAGCTGCCACAAATTAAAATTAAAAAAAAAAAAAAAAAAAAGTGGCCATGCGGGGCACCGCCCACCCAGCCGCGTCACTCATTCACAGTGTTCTGTAAATGAGAAAACTATAAGTTCCAACAGTCTTTGCAGTTGTCGTCTTTTAGTTCTCAATTAACTACCGCGAAGCTGTGAGAGTATGAGGTACGAGCAAACAGAGCCACTGACAGGTCTGCAGGAGTCCTGCATGGCACCAGCAATCTACTGATCGCGGGTGCAATGCTTTACAGGCTCCCAAAACAAAAAAAATAGTACATGCACTTTTTTTTTACCTGCAAAAAAAAAAAAAAAAAAGATAATTTATTATTTTTTGCAAAAAGTGAATTTCATTGCCTGTTGAATACCATTTGCAAAAACTGTCTCAGCTATTATTGTTCTGGGACCCCATGTCTAGTCTCATTCTTGTGTTCATTTTTTAGTCACCGGTGACACCGCTGCGATTTATAATTGTGCAATTTGTGTGCAATTTCTTAAGACCTTATTGCAACTTGAAGATTTTCAACGATTTCTTTCCATGTGCATTGCGATTCCCATTATATTCTATGTATGTGAAATCGCAATGAACTGCAGAAAGAGTAATGCAAGAACTACTTTAGAAATGTCGCTGCAGCAATTCGCACCGCATTAGAGCCATTTCAGGTGCGATTTCAATTCGCAAATCGCATCGCTATGACAGGGCCCTTAGGAAAGCAGGTACAAGGTTATATTGTGGAATTTTGAGGGACATATTCATTTTATGCTCTTTATTTTTTTTTTCTCAGTTCGACAGATCGCTGACCTTTGCAAAATCTGGAGGCGGATTCTTCCCCCGACACAGGTTAGACAAAGCCCAGACTGCGTTCCGGGTCATAGTGAGACGGTTCTGTTTAGAAAGCAACCTGGAAGGGAGATATGAGAAGGGTTACAATCAGGGTACATGACATAAATCACCAATTAAATACTCTGCTGTCAGATTCTATAGAAAAGTCAGCATGAACCAAGCGGTGCTGTGCTGAGTGTAAATGTATGAACAGAACATTCACAGACGGGCATCCCTAAGGTTGGTGTCACCCGATGCGGAAACGCTTGGTGTCACCTCTCCGACGATCCCCACAGGATGGCTCAGACCTGCTGATTGAGCATAATGGATCGGAGTCCGATCCATTATGCTCCCCAATCCGCAGATCCAATCCATCCTACGGGGATCGCCGGCTTGCTTTAAAACTTACCTTTTCATGGAGAGATCAGTTAACCTTGTATAGCTTGTAAGCCGATGATCCCCACAGGATGGCTCGGATCTGCGGATTGAACATAATGGATCAGAGTCGGATCCATTATCCTCCCCAATCCGCAGATCCAATCCATCCTACGGGGATCGCCGGCTTGCTTTAAAACTTACCTTTTCATGGAGAGATCAGTTAACCCCGTATAGCTTGTAAGCCGATGATCCCCGCAGGATGGCTCGGATCTGCGGATTGAACATAATGGATCAGAGTCGGATCCATTATCCTCCCCAATCCGCAGATCCAATCCATCCTACGGGGATCGCCGGCTTGCTTTAAAACTTACCTTTTCATGGAGAGATCAGTTAACCCCGTATAGCTTGTAAGCCGATGATCCCCGCAGGATGGCTCGGATCTGCGGATTGAACATAATGGATCAGAGTCGGATCCATTATCCTCCCCAATCCGCAGATCCAATCCATCCTACGGGGATCGTCGGCTTGCAACCTATACGGGGTTAACTGATCTCTCCATGAAAAGGTAAGTTTTAAAGCAAGCCGGCGATCCCCGCAGGATGGATTGGATCTGCGGATTGGGGAGCATAATGGATCGGACTCTGATCCATTATGTTCATTTCGCAAATCCGATCCATCCTGTGTGCATCGTCGGCTTGCTTTAAAACTTACCTTCTCGCGGAGAGATCAGTTAACCCCGTATAGGTTGCAAGCTGAGGATCCCCGCAGGATGGATGGGATCTGCGGATTGGGGAGCATAATGGATCGGACTCTGATCCATTATGTTCATTTCGCAGATCCGATCCATCCTGTGTGCATCGTCGGCTTGCTTTAAAACTTACCTTCTCGCGGAGAGATCAGTTAACCCCGTATAGGTTGCAAGCTGAGGATCCCCGCAGGATGGATGGGATCTGCTGATTGGGGAGCATAATGGTTCGGACTCCGATCAATTATGCTCAATCTGCAGATCCGATCTATCCTGCGGGGATCATTGGCTTGCTTTAAAACTCACCTTTTCGTGGAGCGGGTCCGGAGTCACACGGTGCGGCGCGCACCCCCTGCACCTGGGGATGCCACTGTTCACAGACAGTGACGCTAACACCTCACTATAATTGTACTGCCATATAAATGTGGGACAAATACAAAAGATTAAACTAATGACTCTTGCAGGATGTAACTTCCTAGTACATTCACACAGCAAACACCTACACCCCATGAAAGGACGATAACCATTATAAGCTTTGTAAATTGACTTGACATACAGCACACCGCACATGTTCTAAGGTACACTGGTCCTTACTATAAAATCAGTGAATTGGGGGGAAAAAATGAATGATGTAAAGAGGACAATGTACTCACTGGAGGAGAGGCGGCAGGATGTTGCAGTCTAGAACGTAGTCTCTGCACACTGTACTGTCTCCTGCTATGTTTCCCAGAGCCCACACCGCCTGTGGGAGAAAATACACATATACAATTAGGTTTGCTATCACCAAAGAACCTGCAGGACTCAGGCATTCCTGGAGGGGGTCTTAAATGGCTGTTTACAGAGTTGAAGAGCTAAAGCTGAAACCACAAAGTGACATTAATGCTTCGTTTTTTACAAAAATGAAAGCGGAGTTCTGGCCCCCGGCACCCTGCCAAAAAAAATTAAAAGTCAGCAGCTACAAATACTGTAGCTGCTGACTTTTATTATTGGGGAACTTACCTGTCCAGGGATCCAGCAGTGTCCCTTGCCTGAGCCTATTCTTCAATCACCTGTCGGGTGCTAGAGCTGCCATCCTAAGGGAAACCAGCAGTGCTTGCGGCTTCACAGCCGGCTTCCTACTGCACATGTGCAAAATGCACTGCGCTTTGTGCATGGGCCGCAGTCCTCTGGGACCTGTGCGGGGTTAGGGGTGAGCGGAGCGGGTACCCAAATTTGACAGGTACCCACTCCCAGTGCCGCTGCGATCACCTAGGCCAGGAGTAGGTAACCAGCGGCTCTCCAGCTGTTGCAGGACTACAAGTTCCATCATGCCTCTGCAAGTCATAGCTTTAACTGTCAGTTTTGTAATGTTGCAATGCCTCTTGGGAAATGTAGTTCCACAACAGCTATAGAGCCGCAGGTTGCCTACCCCTGGCCTAGGCGATCGGAAGTGGAAGTCCCCGTAGCCTTCTGGGACACGTGACCCCCAGAAGACTGCAGGGCCATTCACAAAGCGCAGCACTTCTCGCTGGACAGGTAAGTGGCTGTATTTAAAAAATCAGCAGCTTCAGTTTTTGTAGCTGCTGACTTTTATTTTTATTTTTTTTCAGGTGGAACTCCGCTTTAATGTTTATGGGTGACAGCGGCGGAGTTAACAGACAATGAGGGAATTAGGAAGTTGATAATGTGATGATGCCAGGTGTGGTACAGATGCAGGTAACAGGACAGAGACGTGTTGCTGGGACATGGTGAATGCGTTGGGTGGATCAGAGAGTGCCAGGTGTGGTATAGATGCAGGTAACAGGACAGAGACGTGTTGCTGGGACATGGTGAATGCGTTGGGTGGATCAGAGAGTGCCAGGTGTGGTATAGATGCAGGTAACAGGACAGAGACGTGTTGCTGGGACATGGTGAATGCGTTGGACAGATCAGAGAATGCCAGGTGTGGTATAGATGCAGGTAACAGGACAGACGTGTTGCTGGGACATGGTGAATGCGTTGGGTGGATCAGAGAATGCCAGGTGTGGTATAGATGCAGGTAACAGGACAGAGACGTGTTGCTGGGACATGGTGAATGCGTTGGACAGATCAGAGAGTGCCAGGTGTGGTATAGATGCAGGTAACAGGACAGAGACGTGTTGCTGGGACATGGTGAATGCGTTGGACAGATCAGAGAGAGTTGCCAGGTGTGGTATAGATGCAGGTAACAGGACAGAGACGTGTTGCTGGGACACGGTGAATGCGTTGGGTGGATCAGAGAGTGCCAGGTGTGGTATAGATGCAGGTAACAGGACAGAGATGTGTTGCTGGGACACGGTGAATGCGTTGGGTGGATCAGAGAGTGCCAGGTGTGGTATAGATGCAGGTAACAGGACAGAGACGTGTTGCTGGGACACGGTGAATGCGTTGGGTGGATCAGAGAGTGCCAGGTGTGGTATAGATGCAGGTAACAGGACAGAGACGTGTTGCTGGGACACGGTGAATGCGTTGGACAGATCAGAGAGTTGCCAGGTGTGGTATAGATGCAGGTAACAGGACAGAGATGTGTTGCTGTGACATGGTGAATGCGTTGGGTGGATCAGAGAGTTGCCAGGTGTGGTATAGATGCAGGTAACAGGACAGAGACGTGTTGCTGGGACATGGTGAATGCGTTGGGTGGATCAGAGAGTTGCCAGGTGTGGTATAGATGCAGGTAACAGGACAGAGACGTGTTGCTGGGACATGGTGAATGCGTTGGGTGGATCAGAGAGTGCCAGGTGTGGTATAGATGCAGGTAACAGGACAGAGACGTGTTGCTGGGACATGGTGAATGCGTTGGGTGGATCAGAGAGTGCCAGGTGTGGTACAGATGCAGGTAACAGGACAGAGACGTGTTGCTGGGACACGGTGAATGCGTTGGGTGGATCAGAGAGTGCCAGGTGTGGTATAGATGCAGGTAACAGGACAGAGATGTGTTGCTGTGACACGGTGAATGCGTTGGGTAGATCAGAGAGTGCCAGGTGTGGTATAGATGCAGGTAACAGGACAGAGACGTGTTGCTGGGACATGGTGAATGCGTTGGACAGATCAGAGAGTTGCCAGGTGTGGTATAGATGCAGGTAACAGGACAGAGACGTGTTGCTGGGACATGGTGAATGCGTTGGGTGGATCAGAGAGTTGCCAGGTGTGGTATAGATGCAGGTAACAGGACAGAGACGTGTTGCTGGGACATGGTGAATGCGTTGGACAGATCAGAGAGTTGCCAGGTGTGGTATAGATGCAGGTAACAGGACAGAGACGTGTTGCTGGGACACGGTGAATGCGTTGGGTGGATCAGAGAATGCCAGGTGTGGTATAGATGCAGGTAACAGGACAGAGACGTGTTGCTGGGACACGGTGAATGCGTTGGATGGATCAGAGAGTGCCAGGTGTGGTACAGATGCAGGTAACAGGACAGAGACGTGTTGCTGGGACATGGTGAATGCGTTGGGTGGATCAGAGAGTTGCCAGGTGTGGTATAGATGCAGGTAACAGGTCAGAGACGTGTTGCTGGGACACGGTGAATGCGTTGGACAGATCAGAGAATGCCAGGTGTGGTATAGATGCAGGTAACAGGACAGAGATGTGTTGCTGGGACACGGTGAATGCGTTGAACAGATCAGAGAATGCCAGGTGTGGTATAGATGCAGGTAACAGGACAGAGACGTGTTGCTGGGACATGGTGAATGCGTTGGGTGGATCAGAGAGTGCCAGGTGTGGTATAGATGCAGGTAACAGGACAGAGACGTGTTGCTGGGACACGGTGAATGCGTTGGGTGGATCAGAGAGTTGCCAGGTGTGGTATAGATGCAGGTAACAGGACAGAGACGTGTTGCTGGGACATGGTGAATGCGTTGGACCAATCAGAGAGATACATTGGCGGCGGCGGTGCAGTACCTGCTCCTGTACATCTTCGAACTCTGAGCTGAGCAGTTCGATGAAGATGGGGACGGCCCCGGCCTGGATCACTATTCGGGTCTGCAGGGAGTTCCCTGAGGCAATGTTCGTTAGCACCCATGCCGCTTCAAACTGAGGGAAGCAGGAAGAAGTAACGTGTCATTATGTCATAACTGTCACTTGTATCTCACAACACACAGACATCGCCGCCGCAGTAACTGACCTGTAATGTGCAGTTCTCCTTCCTTTTCAGGAACTCCACAAACCGGGCCACCACCCCGTGTGTGCTGATCACTTCGTCTATCGGCGGGTTGGGTTCTGTGAAAACGCAAAGGATTCTGGGTAAAAACAATACAGAGGGATTCCCTGGAGGTACAGACAGCTCACACAAAGTACACACAACTCCATCTGAGCCCGGCTCAGCGTAATCGGCTTGGATGTCGCAGTGAGACGATGATGTCATTAATCTGATCACATGACCCCGGCTCTCTCCGTCTGCTCACGCTGATGTAGCGTCCTCCCCTCTGGGCCCCTTTCCTGGAACCAATCACCAAACACACAGAAGCCGGAATGTGTAATCTACAGAGGGAGGGGCAGACATCACCACATCTGACACATCCTCCCGTGTGAGCCGACAGCAGAGGCAGCACACAACCTGCTACCGACGCCTCAGCAGCTCTGTCTGGGGGCATTCATGCAAAGTACGGGGGTCCCAATCACACAGTACGGGGGTCCCAATCACACAGTACGGGGGTCCCAATCACACAGTACGGGGGTCCCAATCACACAGTACGGGGGTCCCAATCACACAGTACGGGGGTCCCAATCACACAGTACGGGGGTCCCAATCACACAGTACGGGGGTCCCAATCACACAGTACGGGGGTCCCAATCACACAGTACGGGGGTCCCAATCACACAGTACGGGGGTCCCAATCACACAGTACGGGGGTCCCAATCACACATTAAACGTTTTTTTTTTTTCAGATTTCTGTCTGCTTCTGTGACAGACCGATCCAGTGCGCTCGCTGCAGACTTCCAAATCAGATTTTCAACAGGAGGTTTTGTTTACGGCAATGATATGATCAGTCCCGGCGCCGCAATACGCCGTATGTGACTGTCCCGGCGAGGGCCTTGCAGGACATTCCACACATCGGACGCTCTGCAATCTGATCAAAATCTGTGCGGACGTCTGAGGAGTGTAGTAAGCCGATTACAAGAGCAGGGGGATGAAGAGTCAGGAAAACCCTTCTCATAATCGAATTACCGTTACCATGGTTACAACAAAGTCATTTACATTTTTCTGAAAGTCATAAAACAAAAAATCATAGCAGGTGAAAGATAGAAATAGGAAATCATTTAAATAAATTAAAAGTAGAAATTGTATTTTTTTTCTTTTTACTTCTCCCAGCTCGGGACAATTCTGACATTCCTCTCCCACATGTAAATATCAGCATTGTTTCAGCTAGATAACTACTTCAAACACACAAAAAAAAAAAAATAATACATTTTATTTATATCTATATATCTATACATATATACATTTATTTTTTTTTTCATTTATTTTGTAATTTATTTTTTTTTAAGCAGAGGCCCTAGAGTACGGTTCTCCAAACTTTATAAACACAGGGCCAGTTTACGGTCTTTCAGACTTTAGGGGGGCCGGACTGAGGCCAGTGGGAGAAGAAAATGTCCTGGAATCGGTGGGAGAAGATAGTGCCCCATCATTGGTATTAACGGGAGATCTAATGCCCCATCATTGGTGTCAGAGGGAGGAAGAGTGCCCCGTCATTGGTGTCAGAGGGAGGAAGAGTGCCCCATCATTGGTGTCAGAGGGAGGAAGAGTGCCCCATCATTGGTGTCAGTGGGAGGAATAGTGCCCCATCATTGGTGTCAGTGGGAGGAATAGTGCCCCATCATTGGTGTCAGTGGGAGGAAGAGTGCCCCGTCATTGGTGTCAGTGGGAGGAATAGTGCCCCATCATTGGTGTCAGTAGGAAGAGTGCCCCGTCATTGGTGTCAGAGGGAGGAAGAGTGCCCCGTCATTGATGTCATTGGGAGGAATAGTCCCCCATCATTGGTGTCAGAGGGAGGAATAGTGCCCCATCATTGGTGTCAGTGGGAGGAATAGTGCCCCATCATTGGTGTCAGTGGGAGGAATAGTGCCCCATCATTGGTGTCAGTGGGAAGAATAGTGCCCCATCATTGGTATTAACGGGAGATCTAGTGCCCCATCATTGGTGTCAGAGGGAGGAAGAGTGCCCCGTCATTGATGTCAGTGGGAGGAATAGTGCCCCATCATTGGTGTCAGAGGGAGGAAGAGTGCCCCGTCATTGGTGTCAGTGGGAGGAATAGTGCCCCGTCATTGGTGTCAGTGGGAGGAGGAGTGCCCCGTCATTGGTGTCAGTGGGAGGAAGAGTGCCCCGTCATTGGTGTCAGTGGGAGGAAGAGTGCCCCGTCATTGGTGTCAGAGGGAGGAAGAGTGCCCCGTCATTGGTGTCAGTGGGAGGAATAGCGCCCCGTCATTGGTGTCAGTGGGAGGAATAGCGCCCCGTCATTGGTGTCAGTGGGAGGAATAGCGCCCCGTCATTGGTGTCAGTGGGAGGAATAGCGCCCCGTCATTGGTGTCAGTGGGAGGAATAGCGCCCCATCATTGGTGTCAGTGGGAGGAATAGCGCCCCATCATTGGTGTCAGTGGGAGGAATAGCGCCCCATCATTGGTGTCAGTGGGAGGAATAGCGCCCCATCATTGGTGTCAGTGGGAGGAATAGCGCCCCATCATTGGTGTCAGTGGGAGGAATAGTGCCCCATCATTGGTGTCAGTGGGAGGAATAGTGCCCCGTCATTGGTGTTAGTGGGAGGAATCGTGCCCAGTCATTGGTGTCAGTGGGAGGAATAGTGCCCCGTCATTGGTGTCAGTGGGAGGAATCGTGCCCAGTCATTGGTGTCAGTGGGAGGAATAGTGCCCCATCATTGGTGTCAGTGGGAGGAATAGTGCCCCATCATTGGTGTCAGTGGGAGGAATAGTGCCCCGTCATTGGTGTCAGTGGGAGGAATAGTGCCCCGTCATTGGTGTCAGTGAGAGGAATAGTGCCCAGTCATTGGTGTCAGTGGGAGGAATAGTGCTCCATCATTGGTGTCAGTGGGAGGAATAGTGCCCCGTCATTGGTGTCAGTGGGAGGAATAGTGCCCCGTCATTGGTGTCAGAGGGAGGAAGAGTGCCCCGTCATTGGTGTCAGTGGGAGGAGTGCCCCGTCATTGGTGTCAGTGGGAGGAGGAGTGCCCCGTCATTGGTGTCAGTGGGAGGAAGAGTGCCCCGTCATTGGTGTCAGTGGGAGGAAGAGTGCCCCGTCATTGGTGTCAGAGGGAGGAAGAGTGCCCCGTCATTGGTGTCAGTGGGAGGAATAGCGCCCCGTCATTGGTGTCAGTGGGAGGAATAGCGCCCCGTCATTGGTGTCAGTGGGAGGAATAGCGCCCCGTCATTGGTGTCAGTGGGAGGAATAGCGCCCCGTCATTGGTGTCAGTGGGAGGAATAGCGCCCCATCATTGGTGTCAGTGGGAGGAATAGCGCCCCATCATTGGTGTCAGTGGGAGGAATAGCGCCCCATCATTGGTGTCAGTGGGAGGAATAGCGCCCCATCATTGGTGTCAGTGGGAGGAATAGTGCCCCATCATTGGTGTCAGTGGGAGGAATAGTGCCCCGTCATTGGTGTTAGTGGGAGGAATCGTGCCCAGTCATTGGTGTCAGTGGGAGGAATAGTGCCCCGTCATTGGTGTCAGTGGGAGGAATCGTGCCCAGTCATTGGTGTCAGTGGGAGGAATAGTGCCCCATCATTGGTGTCAGTGGGAGGAATAGTGCCCCATCATTGGTGTCAGTGGGAGGAATAGTGCCCCGTCATTGGTGTCAGTGGGAGGAATAGTGCCCCGTCATTGGTGTCAGTGAGAGGAATAGTGCCCAGTCATTGGTGTCAGTGGGAGGAATAGTGCCCCATCATTGGTATCAGTGTGAGGAATAGTGCCCCATCATTGGTGTCAGTGGGAGGAAAAGTGCTCCATCATTGGTGTCAGTGGGAGGAGTAGTGCTCCATCATTGGTGTCAGTGGGAGGAATAGTGCCCCATCATTGGTATCAGTGGGAGGAATAGTGCCCCATCATTGGTATCAGTGAGAGGAATAGTGCCCCATCATTGGTATCAGTGGCAGGAATAGTGCCCAGTCATTGGTGTCAGAGGGAGGAAGAGTGCCCAGTCATTGGTATCAGTGGCAGGAATAGTGCCCAGTCATTGGTGTCAGTGGGAGGAATAGTGCCCCATCATTGGTGTCAGTGGCAGGAATAGTGCCCAGTCATTGGTGTCAGAGGGAGGAAGAGTGCCCAGTCATTGGTGTCAGTGGGAGGAAGAGTGCCCCATCATTGGTGTCAGAGGGAGGAATAGTGCCCCATCATAGGTATCAGTGGGAGGAATAGTGCCCCATCATTGGTGTCAGAGGGAGGAATAGTGCCCCATCATTGGTATCAGTGAGAGGAAGAGTGCCCCATCATTGGTGTCAGTGGGAGGAAGAGTGCCCCGTCAAAGGCGGCTGCGGCCGGCAACGAGGGGCAGGGTTTTTTTTTTTCTTGCCCGAAGGCCGAAAGGGGTGTTTTCGGCAGAAACGTTTTGGCCAAAGTTTGGTGCATCCCTAATACTTACTCCAGCAGGCCCCCCCATCTGTGTGACCGTTCCCTTGAAACATCTTCTTTATGGCGCTCTGACCAATGGCTGCACTTTGACGTCGTCATATACAATGCCGGACCAAAACAAATCTGCATTGTAAGTGACGGCGGTGAGGGCCTCCCCACAACCCCGGTGTCGGGGACAAGAGGCGGGCACCCAAAGCCTACGAGAGCGAGGAACAAGGCAAGTATCACAGCTCATCCACCAGACCCCTTGCAGCGCCGGAGCTGTAATACATGCAGGACTCACACTTCAGCAACCTTCTGAATTCAGAGAATCCGAAGGATAGCAGTTGTCAGAATTTATCACCCGGAATGTGTTTGTAAGTCAGTGTGTGCCCCTCCTTGTGTGACGCTGGGACTTTGTCCTCCACTAGACAGGGAGAAGTAGTCACGGAGCAAACACTTCCCTTTCTCCTTTGTCGGTGACAGGCCGAGCTATGAAGAAATGGCGACAAATATCGGGTCAGCAACCTAGGCCCAAATTCTGTCATTTGCAGGTCCTAGGAACAGGCTCCCCACCTCCTCACTTTTATAGACCTCCCTTCCCCCCCTCTGGACAACCTGAGGCCAATACTGGCCAGTGCAGTTTACAGTGGATATAAAAAAAAGTCTACACACCCCTGTTAAAATCTCACCTCCTCCCATGCTCGCCTTCAGAACTTCTCCCGAGCTTCTCCCATCCTATGGAACTCCCTACCCCAACCTGTCCGGCTGTCTCCTAATCTATCCACTTATAGACGATCCCTGAATACCTCTCTCTTTAAAGAAGCCTATCCTGCATCTACCTAGTAAACTGCCATTTATTTCCTCCATCAGATCACCCCCCCCCCCCCCCCCCCCCCACAGCGATTTCCTTTTGTATCCCTCAACCCTTCCTCCTAGATTGTAAGCTCCCAGGATCAGGGCCCTCGGTTTCCTCCTAGATTGTAAGCTCCCAGGATCAGGGCCCTCGGTTTCCTCCTAGATTGTAAGCTCCCAGGATCAGGGCCCTCGGTTTCCTCATAGATTGTAAGCTCCCAGGATCAGGGCCCTCGGTTTCCTCCTAGATTGTAAGCTCCCAGGATCAGGGCCCTCGGTTTCCTCCTAGATTGTAAGCTCCCAGGATCAGGGCCCTCGGTTTCCTCCTAGATTGTAAGCTCCCAGGATCAGGGCCCTCGGTTTCCTCCTAGATTGTAAGCTCCCAGGATCAGGGCCCTCGGTTTCCTCCTAGATTGTAAGCTCCCAGGATCAGGGCCCTCGGTTTCCTCTTGTACCAAGTTGTATTGTAACTATAATGTCTGTCTTCATTTTGTAAAGCGCTGCGCAAACTGTTGGCGCTCTATAAATCCTGTATAATAAAACGTCAGGTTTCTGTGATATAAAACAATGAGACAAATAAATAATTTCAGAACTTTTTCCACCTTTAATGTGACCTATAAACTGTACAACTCAGTGGAAAAACAAACTGAAATCTTTTAGGAGGGAAAGGAATATAAAAAACTAAAATAATGTGGTTGCATAAGTGTGCACACCCTCTTATAACTGGGGATGGTGCTGTGTTCAGAATGAAGCAAATCGCATTCACATTCATGGTAAACAGGAGTCAGTACACACCCGCCATCAATTAAAGTGCCTCTGATTAACCCAAAATAAAATTCATCTGTTCTAGTCGGTCTTTTCCGACATTTTCTTAGTCACATCCTACAGCTAAAGCCATGGTCCGCAGAGAGCTTCCAAAGCATCGGAGGGATCTCATTGTTAAAAGGTATCAGTCAGGAGAAGGGGACAGAAGAATTTCCAAGGCATCAGATATACCATGGAACACAGTGAAGACAGTCATCATCAAGTGGAGGAAATATGGCGCAACAGTGACCTCCCCAAAAAAGTGTCCACGCCAACAGTGACCACGCCAACAGTGTCCTCACCAACAGTGTCCTCACCAACAGTGTCAACACCAACAGCGTCAACACCAACAGCGTCATCAACAGTGACCTCACCAACAGTGACCTCACCAACAGTGACCTCACCAACAGTGACCTCACCAACAGTGACCTCACCAACAGTGACCTCACCAACATTGACCTCACCAACAGTGACCTCACCAACAGTGACATCACCAACAGTGACATCACCAACAGTGACGTCACCAAGAACTGGACGTTCCTCCAAAATGGATGAAAAGATGAGAAGAAAACTGGTGTGGGAGGCGGCCAAGAGGCCTACAGCAACATAAAAGGAGCTGCAGGAATATCTGGCAAGTCCTGGCTGTGTGGTCCATGTGACAACAATCTCCCGTGTTCTTCATATGTCTGGGCTATGGGGTGGAGTGGAAGACGGAAGACTTTTATTACGAAGAAAAACATCCAAGCCCCGCTAAATTTGGCAGAAACACATCTGAAGTCTCCCAAAAGCATGCGGGGAAATGTGTTCTGGCCTGATGAGACCAAAGTTGGACTTTTTGGCCATCATTTCAAAAGATATGTTTGGTGCAAAACTAACACTGCACATCACCAAAAGAACACCATACCCACTGTGAAGCATGGTGGTGGCAGCTTTGGGGCTGTTTTTCTTCAGCTGGAACTGGGGCCTTAGTCCAGGTAGAGGGAATTATTAACAGGTCCAAATACCAGTCAATATCGGCACAAAACCTTCCGGCTTCTCCTAGAAAGCTGAACATGAAGAGGAACTTCATCCATCAGCATGACAACCACCCAAAGCATCCATGCAAATCCACAAAGGAATGGCTTCACCAGAAGAAGATGGAAGTGTTGGAATGGCCCAGCCAGAGCCCAGACCTGAATCCGATGGAAGATCTGTGGAGTGATCTGAAGAGGGCTGTGCGCAGGAGATGACACGCAATCTGACAGATTTGGAGTGTTTTTGCAAGGACGAGTGGGCAAATATTGCTGAGTCAGGATGTGCCACACTGATAGGCTCCTCCCCAAAAACACTGAGTACTGGAATCACATCAAAAGGGGCTTCAACAAAGGATTAGTGTAAGGGTGTGAACACTTATGCAACCAGATTATTTTAGTTTTTTTTATTTTTACTTCCTTCACCTAAAAGATTTCAGTTTGTTGTTCAGCTGAGTTGTACAGTTTATAGGTCACATTAAAGGTGGAAAAAGTTCTGAAATGATTTATTTTTGTCTAATTTTTTACATCACAGAAACCTGACATTTTACCAAGGGTGTGAAGACTTTTTATATCCACTGTATGTCTAAGCACGAAAAACAAATGTAGTACATCTCTGCTGTACACGCACATTTCTCTCTCCAGATTCGGAGGGAGATTTCACTACTGGTCTGCTCGCTTTTCTCCATGCTGTAAGCTCTTAAATGGAACAGCAAAACCCTGCCTCTACCAAGATGGCCGCCTGCACACATATCTGAAAGATGAATCTGCGCTGTGGTTCAAATTTCAGTCGTTATACAGAAAGCCCTAAACAACATAAAACGAATATATGCAGCACCAAATGGACAAGACTATAAAAAGAAAGAAAAAAAAAGATTCCATTGAGAACATCAGATTGGACGAAACGCCTTGGGGAGGAGGCTCTGTGTTGAAGTCAGGCTGCTGCAGAACTCCAGGACAGCAGCGGCTCTCTATGTGAGTTGTACTGGTTTTTAATAACTTTTACCCAGATGATTTGCATAGAATTATTTATTTCAGGTACTTGTATAGCGCTATCAATTTATGCAGTGCTTCACACAGATATTGTACATTCACATCAGTCCCCGGCATCAAGGGGCGTACAATCTAAGGTCCCTAACCCTCAAGGGGCGTACAATCTAAGGTCCCTAACCCTCAAGGGGCGTACAATCTAAGGTCCCTAACCCTCAAGGGGCGTACAATCTAAGGTCCCTAACTCACATTCATACATACACATACTAGGGACGATTTAGACAGGAGCCAATTAACCTCCCAGCATGTCTTTGGAGTGTGGGAGGAAACTGGAGTACCTGGAGGAAACCCACACAGGCACAGGGAGAACATTGAATCTCCAGGCAGGTGGTGCCGGGGTAGGGTTTCTAACCAACGACCAGAGTACTACCAGGAGGAACTGCTAACCACTTGGCCACTCTGCTGCCCCCATATATCCAACATTACAATATATACTACACTATGGCTGCTATCCATTGACTCCATTGATGAGTACAGTTGAGACCGGACTTTGGGCACTGCTGAAGGAAGATGACCTGGGATCGATGAAGAGACGGCCTCGGATGAACTTGATTTCAGTTCTGAGCTGTAGTTGCTATTATAGCATCTCCTTTTCATGAGTGTTCAATTTGTAAGGTGGTGGCTGGAAGATCCATACACAGAGCAATTAAAGTGTTACTAAACCCCAGACCGCGCATTCACTATATCCGCTCTCCCCAGACCCCGCATTCACTATATCCGCTCTCCCCGGACCCCGCATTCACTATATCCGCTCTCCCCGGACCCCGCATTCACTATATCCGCTCTCCCCAGACCCCGCATTCACTATATCCGCTCTCCCCGGACCGCGCATTCACTATATCCGCTCTCCCCGGACCCCGCATTCACTATATCGGGTCTCCCCGGACCCCGCATTCACTATATCGGGTCTCCCCGGACCCCGCATTCACTATATCGGGTCTCCCCGGACCCCGCATTCACTATATCGGGTCTCCCCGGACCCCGCATTCACTATATCGGGTCTCCCCGGACCCCGCATTCACTATATCGGGTCTCCCCGGACCCCGCATTCATTATATCGGGTCTCCCCGGACCCCGCATTCATTATATCGGGTCTCCCCGGACCCCGCATTTACTATATCCGCTCTCTCCGGAACCCACACTCACTATATCCGCTCTCCCCGGACCCCGCATTCACTATATCCGCTCTCCCCGGACCCCGCATTCACTATATCTGGTCTCCCACAGTACACAGAACATGGAAATGCGATTACTTTAGTAAATATAAAACTGCTAATTACCTTGTCTCCTCAGCTGTATATAGCAGTCTTGTGACTTCTATCAGTGTCCAGCTGAGCACTGGTTAAAGCTTGTAGGAGTGTTCATTCTTTTTTAACTGTCCTATGAGGCTGCATAACCCCTGATCCTCTGTGTGGACATTGCTGATTGTCCCTGTGCTGATCACATTCACTATCCCAAAGTAAATAAAAAAAAATAAAAAAAAAACTATTCATACACACCAAACTGAGCTTGTGCAGTGTCTCCTAAAGCTCTGTACTATCATCAGATGGACTGGGGACAATAGAAGGGGAGGATTAGAGAAGTCAGGATCAAACCTTTTTACACAATGCAGATGATTAGGTTCCACTGAGTATACCCAGCATGCTTTGCTGCATCTACAGACTGATTTTGCTGTTGTGGGTTCAGTAACACTTAATACTGTGTGTTGGAGGAGATCAAGACCTGGAGGAGGCATTTGATATTTTGTATTAGTGGAGGATTTGTGATGTTGGAACTGTTTTTTGGACACTTATTTAAATAAGGAAGAAGTTTCAGAAAATTTGATACATTGTTGCACTTTATGTTATTGGTTTTCTTTTTTTCCCCCTTTTCATCATTTTGTTCACTTGGCGCTGCACAGGTTTATGTTTCGCTCCTCCGCACACGGACACAATAATCAATGGCTAATATAAAATTATACCCCACGACTTGTGAGAAGGAAAACTCCAGGATCAGGATGCAGCAAAATGGAAGGAAACGACTCTCCTGATACTTTATAAAACAACCAATCTGAGACATCGTTATAGACCGGCTGCTGAACTGTTGTGTCACCTGACCTGGAAGTGTCATCAGGAAGGGTGCCCTTGTCTTCTAACGCCCATCTCCGAATCCTGCGATCCGATTGTGACCTCATCTCATTATGGCAAACATACACACAGACCGACGCACGTCCCGTACGCACACACAGACCGACGCACGTCCCGTACACACACAGACCGACGCACGTCCCGTACACACACACAGACCGACGCACGTCCCGTACGCACGCACACAGACCGACGCACTTCCCGTACACACACACACAGACCGACGCACGTCCCGTACACACAGACCGACGCACGTCCCGTACACACACACAGACCGACGCACTTCCCCGTACACACACACAGACCGACGCACTTCCCGTACACACACAGACCGACGCACGTCCCGTACACACACACAGACCGACGCACTTCCCGTACACACAGACCGACGCACGTCCCGTACGCACGCACACAGACCGACGCACGTCCCGTACGCACGCACACAGACCGACGCACGTCCCGTACGCACGCACACAGACCGACGCACGTCCCGTACACACACACAGACCGACGCACGTCCCGTACACACACACACAGACCGACGCACGTCCCGTACACACACACACAGACCGACGCACGTCCCGTACACACACACAGACCGACGCACGTCCCGTACACACACACACAGACCGACGCACGTCCCGTACACACACACACAGACCGACGCACTTCCCGTACACACACACACACAGACCGACGCATTTCCCGTACACACACAGACCGACGCACGTCCCGTACACACACACAGACCGACGCACGTCCCGTACACACACACAGACCGACGTACGTCCCGTACACACACACAGACCGACGCACGTCCCGTACACACACACAGACCGACGCACGTCCCGTACACACACACACAGACCGACGCACGTCCCGTACACACACACACACAGACCGACGCACTTCCCGTACACACAGACAGACCGACGCACGTCCCGTACACACACACACAGACCGACGCACTTCCCGTACACACAGACAGACCGACGCACGTCCCGTACACACACACACAGACCAACGCACGTCCCGTACACACACACACACACAGACCGACGCACGTCCCGTACACACACACAGACCGACGCACGTCCCGTACACACACACAGACCGACGCACGTCCCGTACACACACACACAGACCGACGCACGTCCCGTACACACACACACAGACCGACGCACTTCCCGTACACACACACACAGACCGACGCATTTCCCGTACACACACAGACCGACGTACGTCCCGTACACACACACAGACCGACGCACGTCCCGTACACACACACAGACCGACGCACGTCCCGTACACACACACACAGACCGACGCACGTCCCGTACACACACACACAGACCGACGCACGTCCCGTACACACACACAGACCGACGTACGTCCCGTACACACACACAGACCGACGCACGTCCCGTACACACACACAGACCGACGCACGTCCCGTACACACACACAGACCGACGCACTTCCCGTACACACACACAGACCGACGCACTTCCCGTACACACACAGACCGACGCACGTCCCGTACACACAGACAGACCGACGCACTTCCCGTACACACACAGACCGACGCACGTCCCGTACACACACACAGACCGACGCACTTCCCGTACACACACAGACCGACGCACGTCCCGTACACACACACAGACCGACGCACTTCCCGTACACACACAGACCGACGCACTTCCCGTACACACACACAGACCGACGCACGTCCCGTACGCACACACAGACCGACGCACGTCCCGTACACACACACAGACCGACGCACGTCCCGTACACACACACAGACCGACGCACGTCCCGTACACACACACACAGACCGACGCACTTCCCGTACACACACACAGACCGACGCACGTCCCGTACACACACACAGACCGACGCACGTCCCGTACACACACACAGACCGACGCACTTCCCGTACACACACACAGACCGACGCACTTCCCGTACACACACACAGACCGACGCACTTCCCGTACACACACAGACCGACGCACTTCCCGTACACACACACAGACCGACGCACGTCCCGTACGCACACACAGACCGACGCACGTCCCGTACACACACACAGACCGACGCACGTCCCGTACACACACACAGACCGACGCACGTCCCGTACACACAGACAGACCGACGCACGTCCCGTACACACACACACACAGACCGACGCACGTCCCGTACACACACACAGACCGACGCACGTCCCGTACACACACACAGACCGACGCACGTCCCGTACGCACGCACACAGACCGACGCACTTCCCGTGCACACACATACACTACGCATTTCCTGTACACACACACAGACTGACGCATGTCCCGTACACACACACAGAGACGGACGCATGTCCCGTACACACACACACACAGACCGACGCACTTCCCGTACACACACAGACAGACCGACGCACTTCCCGTACACACACACAGACCGACGCATTTCCCATACACACACACAGACCGACGCATGTCCCGTACACACACAAAGACGGATGCATGTCCTGTACACACACACAGACGGATGCATGTCCTGTACACACACACACAGTTACCTTTCGATAGAAGTTTTCGGAACTTCTGTGTTGCGGTTAGCTGGTGTTCTGGGTTGTTTGAGAAGATCATTTCTATCATGTCAGCAGTGATGACCCCGCTCTGCAGAGACCACACAACACATCGCAATTATTATTATACAGGATTTACAGGCAGGTCCATATATATATATATTTGAACACAGACACAATTTTAGTTTTTTTCAGGTAATTACCAAAACATATTCAAGCTATAGTTAGATAATGGATATTGGCTGAAAGTGCGCACTGTCAGGTGTAATTAGAGGGTATGTACATCCAAACTGGGGGAAGGGTTCAGGAATTACAGCTCTTAAGAGTAGCCACCCCCCCCCCCTTTTCCAAGAGACCAAATGTAATTGGACAAATGAATAGAATCATAAATAAAATTTTAATTTGTAATATTTTGTTGAGAATCCTTTACTGGCAATGACTGCCTAAAGTCTGGAACCCATGGACATGACCAAAGACTGGGTTTCCTCCTTTCTGATGCTTTGCCTGAAGTCTGGAACCCATGGACATGACCAAAGACTGCATTTCCTCCTTTCTGATGCTTTGCCTGAAGTCTGGAACCCATGGACATGACCAACGACTGGGTTTCCTCCTTTCTGATGCTTTGCCTGAAGTCTGGAACCCATGGACATGACCAACGACTGCATTTCCTCCTTTCTGATGCTTTGCCTGAAGTCTGGAACCCATGGACATGACCAACGACTGGGTTTCCTCCTTTGTGATGCTTTGCCTGAAGTCTGGAACCCATGGACATTAATAAAGACTAGGTTTCCACCTTTCTGATGCTTTGCCTGAAGTCTGGAACCCATGGACATGACCAAAGACTGGGTTTCCTCCTTTCTGATGCTTTGTCAGGCTCTAACTGCAGCTGTCTTCAGTTGTTCTTTGTGGGACTTTTTGCCTTTAGTTTTGCCTTCAGCAAGTGAAATGCATGCTCAATGGGGTTGAGATCAGGTGATTGACTCGGCCATTGCAGAATATTCCACTTATTTTCCTTCAGAAGCTCCTGGGTTGCCTTTGCAGTGTGTTTTGGGTCATTGTCCATCTGTACTGTGAAGTGCCGTCCAATCAGCTTTGCTGCATTTGGCTGAATCTGGGCTGACAGTATATCTGTAAACACGGCAGAATTCATCCGGATGCTTCTGTCTTCTGTCACATCATCAATAACCACCAATGACCCAGTGCCACTGGAAGCCATGCATGCCCATGCCACCACACTGCCTCCGCCCATGCCACCACCCCGCCTCCGCCCATGCCACCACCCCGCCTCCGCCCATGCCACCACCCCGCCTCCGCCCATGCCACCACCCCGCCTCCGCCCATGCCACCACCCCGCCTCCGCCCATGCCACCACCCCGCCTCCGCCCATGCCACCACCCCGCCTCCGCCCATGCCATCACCCTGCCTCCGCCCATGTCATCACACTGCCTCCACCATGTTTTACAGATGACATTGTGTGCTGTGGATCATGAGCTGTTCCAAGCCTTCTCCACACTTTTTTCTTCCCGTCATTCTGGTACAGATTCATCTTCGTTTCATCCGTCCAAAGAATGCTTTTCCAGAACTGGTCCGGCTTTTTTAGATGTTTTTTGGCAAATTCTAATCTGGCTTTTCTATTCTTCAGGCTTATGAATGGTTTGCACCTTGTGGTGGACCCTCTGTATTTGCTCTCGTGAAGTCTTCTCTTGATTGTAGACTGACAATGATACGCCCACCTCCTGGAGAGTGTCCTTCACTTGTCTGGATGTTGTGAATGGGTTTTTCTTTACCACAGAGAGGATCCTGCGATCATCCACCACTGTTGTCTTCTGTGGACGTCCATGCCTTTTTATGTTGCTGAGCTCCCCAGTGCGTTCTTCTTTCCTCAGAACGGACTGTTGATTTGGCCACTCCTAATATTGCTGCGATGTCTCTGATGGATTGGTTTCATTTGTATGGACGGCTCCTATGAACGCATGATGGAGGTTCACAGCAATAGATTCCAAATGCAAATCCCGCACTTGGAATCAACTCCAGACCTTTTACCTGCTTAATTGATAAAGAAATAACGAAGGAGTAGCCCACACCTGGCCATGAAACATCTTTTGATTTAATTGTCCGATTACTTTTGGTCCCTTAAAAAAGGGGGGATGGCTACTCTTAACAGCTGTAATTCTTAAACCCTTCCCCCAATTTGGATGTACATACCCTCAAATTACACCTGAGAGTGTGCACTTTCACCCCATATCCATTATATAACTAGAGCCCGAATAGGTTTTCGTAAATACCTGAAAAAACTAAAATTGTGCCCGTGTCCAAATATATATGGACCTAACTGTATATAGCGCCAACGGTTTACGCAGCGCCTTACAACATAAGGGCAGACAGTACATTTACAATACAAATGAATACAGGAGGATTCCGAGGGCCCGGCTCCACAGAGCTGACAATCTAAGAGGAAACAATGACATTTTTACAAGGCCTGTCAAGTAAACATTTTCTTTTTGGCTGTTCTCACTTCCCCGGTGTTTGCACTTACATTAGGTCAAAGTATTAACCTCTGAAATGTTATCAATATGTACTGTACTTTAAATTATCCATAGACAATGCTTCAAAAGCCTTTACAGGTCAGCTATACAGGAGGTCTGGTGCTAGAATTACTGCTCTCGCTCTGACGTTCGCGGTGATACCACACATGCGTGGTGCAGTCACTGTTTACATGTGTGTGCAAGACCTACGTGTGCATTTGCGCATTATCATGGGGGGATAGGGGACAATTAATTTTTTTTCATTTTTATTTACTTTATTTAAATGTATTTATTTTTTCTATGCTGTATTTTTTTAATATATATATATATATATATATATATATATATATATATATATATATATATATATATATATATATATTTTATTTATTTTTTTTTTTTTTTAAATCAACTTTATTGCTATCACAGCTGTTGAAAAAATCCCTTGTGATAGCATTGACTGTGACAGGTCCTCTTTATGGAGAGATCTGGGGTCTATTAGACCCCAGGTTTGTCCTCAGGCCCCCAGAGCATCTCATCAAACTGAGACTGGTTTGATCAGATGCTGTACAAGTCGGTAATGGCTTGTCAACAAATCAAAACTGAAAGTGACAAAATTCTCATTGCTTCTGGTTTCTGAAACAAAAGGGGCTGGAACTTCAGTCAGATGGGAGAGCCTGGGTAATAGTGGAGGGATGATCCAGCTATAACCTTCTCAATATGAGTCCATATCTATATGTACAGTGTTACACAAGTGGATAATGTCCCTCTAAACAGTTTGGGCCAAGCTGGCCCAAATGAGCCATTTATTGCCTTACCAGGCCAAGCTGGCCCAAATGAGCCATTTACTGCCTTACCAGGCCAAGCTGGCCCAAATGAGCCATTTCCTGCATTACCAGGCCAAGCTGGCCCAAATGAGCCATTTCCTGCATTACCAGGCCAAGCTGGCCCAAATGAGCCATTTCCTGCATTACCAGGCCAAGCTGGCCCAAATGAGCCATTTCCTGCATTACCAGGCCAAGCTGGCCCAAATGAGCCATTTACTGCATTACCAGGCCAAGCTGGCCCAAATGAGCCATTTCCTGCATTACCAGGGCAAGCTGGCCCAAATGAGCCATTTCCTGCATCACCAGGCCAAGCTGGCCCAAATGAGCCATTTCCTGCATCACCAGGCCAAGCTGGCCCAAATGAGCCATTTACTGCATCACCAGGCCGAGCGGGCCCAAATGAGCCATTTCCTGCATCACCAGGCCGAGCGGGCCCAAATGAGCCATTTACTGCATTACCAGGCCATGCTGGCCCGCAAGAGCCATTTACTGCATCACCAGGCCGAGCGGGCCCAAATAAGCCATTTACTGCATTACCAGGCCAAGCTGGCCCTAATGAGCCATTTACTGCATTACCAGGCCAAGTTGGCCCAAATGAGCCATTTACTGCATTACCAGGCGCACTTGCTGGAGGTGCTGTATGAGGTGTATGTGACCTCATTCGACCACCTCTCCACCTCAGCCAATTAGTCTGGCCCCAAAAAAACTATTTAAAGCACAGGTGTCAAACACAAGGTCTGTGGGCTGAATCCGGCCCTTCAGGCCATTTCATGTGGCCCTTGCACCTCTCCTGCAAGTACCCCCTTTTTTCTCCGACCCCACCTTGTCTCAGCAATCAGCAGCAGAGAGGAGAATAGAACTCCTGTGCCAAATCCTGCACCTTTCAGTGCAGGACCCCCTCATCTCTGCCTCCCCTGGTCACAGCGTTCAGCAAAGGGAAGGGGGGGTGCTTGGGACATCTAGTCTTACAGATACAACAGGCCCTGTGAGGGCATCCATAATGCTGATATAGCCCGCGGTGAAATGGAGTCTGACACCCCCAATTTACCCGATTGAACCACTTCAAGTCTGGACACTTTCACCCCCTTCCCGTCCAGGCCAATTTTAAGCTTTCAGTGCTATCACACTTTGAATGACAATTGCGCGGTCATGCAACACTGTACCCATATGAATTTTTTAGCATTTTTTTGACACAGAAACTTATTTTGGTGGTATTTATTCACCGCTGGGATTTTTATTTTTTTGCTATATAAATGAAAAAGTACAACAAATTTTTTTTTTTTTTTTTTTTTTTTTTAAAAATAGTGACACTGTACTACTTGTGGGGGGTGATGAAGATTTTTTTCTTCTTTTTTTACACTGATTGCTTTTACACCCATAAAGGATGTAAAAGCAATCATTTCTCTTTCTCTCTGTCTGCATTCTTGCAGCCATTGAGAAATACTGTGTGAGCTCTGATTGGTCACAGCTTGTCACATGGTACAAGGCTGTTGTGAATAGCCCTGTACCATGTGACATCTGTGATCATTCACAGATTTCACAAATAGTTAGCAATGATGGGAGGAAGTGACATCTTGTTTACTACTGTTCCTGTGATCACTGATTGGCCAACCAGTGATCACATGATCGGGATCTCACACAGAGGTCCCGTACAGCGATCAGTGTTCCTCCGGACAAAGACCAACAATTTTGAGAAAAAGCTATATTTTTGACTTTTTGCTATTAAACATATTCAGTAAAAAAAATTTAAAAAAACAAATGGAGCTTTCTTTTGGTGTTATTTGATTGCCTGTGCGGTTTTATTTTTTTTTGCGCTATAAAAAAATAAAAAAAATAAAAAAAAAAAAAGATCGATAATTTTGAGGAAAAAAACCCAATATTTTTTACTTTTTGCTATTAAACATGTCCATTAAAATTTTTTTTAAAAAAATCAAATTTCGCCATAAATTTATGCCAAAATGTATTCTACTCCATGTCTTTCCTTAAAAAAAAAAAATCCCAATTAATTGGTTTACATAAAAAGTACAGAGTTTACAAATGGCGGCATAAATACTGGGATTTTTTTTTTTTCCAAAATTTACTAGTAATGGCGGCGATCTAGCGGGACTGAGGCGGGCATTCTGACACTGGGGGGGACTAACTTGGTGTCAACGACATCCCCAGTGACACTAATACAGTGATAAGTGCTAAAAAAAAAAAAGCACTGACACTGTACTAAAGACACTTGGCACAGAGGGGTTAACAACTGGGGCGATCAAAGGGTTAACTGTGTGCTGTTTCACTTGCCATCCAAAACAGTGTGCAGGAGCCCACAGGAGAACTGTTTTGTTTACAAAAACAGTTCTCCCTGTCGGAAGATCCTCAGCAATCACTAGGCAGCAGCAAGTAATCACCGTTTGGGACTCGGTGATTGACAGCCGCGGGCGCGAATGGCGGCGCAGGTAGGACACGCGCCCTCTACACGGAAATGCGAACTCATGTATACATACACGTGATTTTGCGCACCCGTGCCACCCTGAAGCAGTATTTCTGCTATAGCGCGGTCAGTAAGTGGTTAACATCTTCCACTATGTACAGGTTGCATTCTGGAAACTGGTAGATTATTGTTCAGCATTACATTTTGTGTCCAGGGACACCAAACACAGAGTATTTTGGATGGGTCTGTCACCCAGGAGGGTAGGAGACTGTCATCTCCTCTTTCGTATGTGCTAGCTTAGTCAAGCATGACCTTGATTTGTTCAGTATGATATTCCCCATTCAAATACACACTTAATATTAATGTGTCTTGGTCCTGTTGGATATTATGAATTGTGTGTGGATTTTGTGAAGTTGTGTATTGGGCAGAGGTCTTGGAGAGGTTGCGCCTCGTCTGGCTGTTTTCAGAGTAGACATTTTATGGTGTGTTATGTGTTCCTTGTGCTTTAATTGCCCATGTGTGACAGAACAGAAGGATTTTGTCATTGTTTTACAATAGGTCAGAGGGAAGTGTTCATCTGTAGAGTTTAAGATCAGTAGGATCTAGCAAACATCCTGCAGAACTCCGATTAGCTGTTTACAGCTCTGACCAATGCCTGTGTGCTGGTGTCTGCTGTCCCTAAATTGAAATAACAGTCTCTTCAAAAGTTAAAGCAAGGACTTACATAGACTGCAGGAGGAGGGAGGGGGGAGGGGGGGGGTTGTAAGATCACTGGGCTCATGACAAAGAAAAAAAAAAAAGGAGACCTGAACAAGATGGCTGTCGCCTACAGCTTCCATGTGCCTAATGCGCACAACCATTACAGTCTGCCCATAGCAAGCAAGAGAACAGGTTCTCTTTATAGGAGGCACAATATGTGTTCTGTAGCCCCCTCCCCTGCCAAACCACCCCAATCTGCTGCTGGAGCGCCAAGGACAGCGTTGTGCTTACCGAAGCCATCTCCATGTTATTGATCTGTGATTCGTGAAGGTTTCCGTCGGCCATCCCTTCATCTTCAGGGGCCTCTTCTGCGTTTGCGACATTCCTTCGCTTGAACAGCTGGAAGAGAAAAAACAGTAGATGAGTGATTGGTGGCAACACAGCGCCACTCCGACTACTTTCACAGAAAAAAAAACAAATTTTTTCCCAATTATGAAAGATTTAAAGTGGAGCTGAACTCAAAAAGTGAAGATGGGATATCTTATCAGAAACATTTAGCAATATTTAAAGAAGTACACTGAAAGATTCATCTTTTGTCTTGAATTCTTCCTAAACATTAGCAATGCACTTCCTGTGCCTAGGCACTGCTGTTCTGTAGCCTCAAAGCTGTATACCTGCAGGGTGACAACTAAGGAACTGCTGCCTCCAGCTGCTAATCTTACCAGTTTTACTCGAGATCTGGTGATGTGA
Organism: Staurois parvus; assembly: GCF_062004578.1. Classification (NCBI taxonomy): domain Eukaryota; kingdom Metazoa; phylum Chordata; class Amphibia; order Anura; family Ranidae; genus Staurois; species Staurois parvus. The sequence goes on along the minus strand of NW_028321632.1, from coordinate 3,815 downwards.
CTTCTATGCTGCTCAATGTTCTCATTGCTGGAGAGGAAGCTGTACCTGAGGAGCTGCAGTGCAAGGATCTCCCTGCTTCATCCATTCTGTGGATCTGCACCTTTCCCACTGCTTCTTCACCACTATCCCACCAGTCATCAAAGAGGGCAGATCTAACATAGCAAAGCAGAGCCCTCCTTCTACCAAGATGGCTGCCTCCACACAGAGAAAGTGCAGAACAAAGGCATGGTAAAGGCAATCATAGGGAAAGATCGTATGTAAGAAAAGTGCAGCTCTAAAAGGTATATACTTATACGCCAAGGGAGATGACCGTTCAGCTGCCCATTACCCAGAAGGAGGAGAGTCCGTTAAGACGGCCCAGCTCATCCATCCCATCCCATGAAGGGGACCTCTGGTTTTATTGATTATATACGTATTGAAAGATACGCATCTGGTGAGTGCGTATTTTTACTATTTATCACCTCGCCACTGGAACATGAAGTCACAATCAACTCCTGTACCAATCACCTACCACGAACTGTCACCAATTTTATTACTATATTATTTTATATTTTATTACCAGACTGGAGTATATACCTTTCAGCGCTGCACTTTTCTTACATATGTATCTTATGAGGTTTTATTTTGGTTGCCTTTTATGTGCTACAGCTGCTACATCATTAAGCGCTCACTGATTCTATTTACTACTTACCTATATTTTTATTTTATTTATTTCAGGTACTTATATATCGCAGTCAATGTACTCCGCACTTTACATATATATTGTATATTCACATCAGTCCCCGCCCCCGAGGAGTGTACAATCTAAGGTCCCTAACTCACATTCATACAGACACATACTAGGGCCAATATAGACAGGAGCCAATTCACCTACCAGCATGTCTTTGGAGTGTGGGAGGAAACCAGAGTACCCGGAGGAAACCCACGCAGGCACAGGGAGAATATGCAAACTCCAGGCAGGTGGTGCCGTGGTTGGGATTTGAACCAACGACCCTAGTGCTGCCAGGCGGGAGTGCAAACCATTCAGCCACTGATCTTTCTATAGGGAAAGATGAGTTGTAGGGAGGCCACAGGCAACGCTGGTAACTAGTCCTTAGTTCTCCAATCACAGTTTTTTTTTTTTGGGCGCAGCTTTCAAACTATAGGTCAGCTTTAACCCATTTGCTGCCAGAGCAGTTATTGCATACATTTACAAAATCATTTTACGCCTGAAGATTACCAAAAAACGCCCCAAAATATTATATATTTTCTCAGTGCAAGCACCCTAGAGAATAAAATAGTGGTAGTCCCAATTTTTAAGGTCACATGATATTACCAAAGGTCTAAGAAACGCCAAACTTCAGTAAAAAGCGCACGAGTGAATTTTAAGGCAAACAAACCTAATAAATCACCCACATTTTTTGGCAAAATATAAAAGATGAGGTTGCACCGAGTAACTAGATACCAAATCAAACCTTAAATTTTTGTGCGCCCGTGAAATGGTGACAAACTTCAGTACTCTATATCTTCTATAGGCGACATTTCGAAAGCCCCCTATAGGTCATCAGTTTGCCCTTACAGAGGCGGTCTTCTGCTAGAATTATTGCTCAGTCCGGTGTGTGAGGCGAGATGTAACGTGTATTGCAATCGACGGTTTCACATGTAGGCACCTCTGATGCGTTTATATACGTACGTGTGTATATTCTTCAATTGTAAGCTCCAAGGAGCAGGGCCCTCCTAACCCTCTCATATTCAGGGGTGTATCTAATGTGAGGCCAACAAGGTGTTTGCCTAGGGCGGCAATTTTTAGGGGGCGACATCGTCCCCCCGGAAGAAGGGACCTTTTGAACAGCGGTGAACAGCAGGAAGATCGATGTGGTGGGGTATGGGGGAGGCCAGTTGCAGAGCGATGGTTGTGCATCTCTCCCTCCAGCAACTGATAAGCCAGCACTAGGGGACAGCTTGGAGCAGGGAGAGAAGTGGCAGATAGGAAAGAGCCCGGAGGAGGTGAGCTGTGTTGTCTTCTGTGGGCTCTCCCTTCTGTCATCCATCCAGTACATTGCACACTGACAGATTGTATGGGACAGCACCCCCCCTTCCTGCTGCCCGGAGATCAGCAGCCCTTGAAGAGGGAATTAAAAAAAAATCTTTTTTGACTTACAATGTGATGGGGTTTTTTTAGGTGACAGGCTCTCTTTAATGAGACATGCAGGGTCTAAAAGACCTCACGTCTTCACTAGACTCCATTGAATGACTATTTTAGCTGGGAAAAGTGACAGGGTGACCTGGAAGTAACATCATATACGTCACTTTCCGGGTCACAGCAAGAAGGGGAAGAGAGCGGCACCGGGCATGTCGGACCCAGACCCGCAAGTGGAGCCTGGTATACATGCTGGGGGTGGGGTGGTTGGGTGGGGGGGGACGCTGTTACCAAGGTGTATGGAAGCAACCGACTGCTTCAACCTGACAGGCTATAGTCTACTTGTCAGTTTTCCCCCCTTCCAGTCCAGACGCTTTTCCCCCCCTTCCAGTCCGGACGCTTTTCCCCCCCTTCCAGTCCGGACACTTTCCCCCCCTTCCAGTCCGGACACTTTCCCCCCCTTCCAGTCCGGACACTTTCCCCCCCTTCCAGTCCGGACACTTTCCCCCCCTTTCCAGTCCGGACGCTTTTCCCCCCCTTCCAGTCCGGACGCTTTCACCCCCCTTCCAGTCCGGACACTTTCCCCCCCTTCCAGTCCGGACACTTTCCCCCCCTTCCAGTCCGGACGCTTTTCCCCCCTTTCCAGTCCGGACGCTTTTCCCCCCCTTCCAGTCCGGACGCTTTCACCCCCCTTCCAGTCCGGACACTTTCCCCCCCTTCCAGTCCGGACACTTTCCCCCCCTTCCAGTCCGGACACTTTCCCCCCCTTCCAGTCCGGACGCTTTTCCCCCCCTTCCGGTCCGGACGCTTTTCCCCCCCTTCCGGTCCGGACGCTTTCCCCCCCTTCCGGTCGCTTTCACCCCCTTCCGGTCCGGACGCTTTCCCCCCATCCGGTCCGGACGCTTTCACCCCCCCCTTCCGGTCCGGACGCTTTTCCCCCCCCCCTTCCGGTCCGGACGCTTTCCCCCCCCCCCCCCTTCCGGTCCGGACGCTTTCCCCCCCCCCCTTCCGGTCCGGACGCTTTCCCCCCCCCCCCTTCCGGTCCGGACGCTTTCACCCCCCTTCCGGTCCGGACGCTTTCACCCCCCTTCCGGTCCGGACGCTTTCACCCCCCTTCCGGTCCGGACGCTTTCACCCCCTTCCAGTCCGGACGCTTTCCCCCCCTTCCAGTCCGGACGCTTTCCCCCCCCCCCCTTCCAGTCCGGACGCTTCCACCCCCTTCCAGTCCGGACGCTTCCCCCCCCCCCTTCCAGTCCAGACGCTTTCCCCCCCTTTCAGTCCAGGCCAATTTTCAGCTTTCAGCGCTTTCACACTTTGAATGACAATTACGCGGTCATGCAACACTGTACCCATAGGAATTTTTTAGCATTTTTTTGAGACAGATAAAGATTTATTTTGGTGGTATTTATTCACCGCTATATAAATGAAAAAGTCCAAACATTTTGAAAAAAAAGTGTTTTCCTTATAAAATTTTGCAAATAAATATTTCATCATAAATCTTGGCCAAAATGTATTCCGTTATCTTTAGTAAAAAAAAAACAAAAAAACAAAACAAATTAGTTTATAACCAAAAATAAATTTTAAAAAAAAATTTACATTTTTATTTTATTTTATTATTTATGGGTTTTTTTTTTTTAAACATACTGTCACCCTAGCAGTACAGTGTCACCATGGTGACACTGCAGTACTTGTGGGG